>NW_028318233.1:5372500-5531276 GCF_062004578.1 Staurois parvus
TCTTATCCGACACCAGTGCCTGACCTCACAAATGAGCATCTGGAAGAATGGTCAAACATTCCCATAGATACACTCCTAAACCTTGTGGACAGCCTTGCCAGAAGAGTTGAAGCTAGTACTGCTGCAAAGGGTGGGCCAACTCAATATTGAACCCTATGGACTAAGATTGGGATGCCATTAAAGTTCATGTGCGTGGTAAGGCAGGTGTCCCAATACTTTTGGCAATATAGTGTACATATGTTATATCAAACATTGTTGATTTGACTGTTAGTTCTTTGGGGACCAAAGACTTTAAGTGGAGGAAGTGTGTAACACCCTGCTATTATTCAGACTGCAGGATGTTAAAAGAGACACAAGGTGGCAGTGTCCTGCATCTCAGTGGCACACAACCTGGTGAAAAGCTCTATGGATATTTTAGGCTGAAATGCAGTATTTTGCTGGAATTCAGCTAATTAGAAGTCTACATTTTCCAGGGAATCTGGTGCGTGAGCGGAGGCATATATAAGTAGAAGGCCAGGAACAGGGGGGACAGGGAAGTGAGCTGGGAGAGATTTGGAAGGAAGATGTGAAAAGAAGTCTATGCAGAATGTCGGAGGACCGTACCCGACCTCGCAGCTGCTTTACCCTTATTTTGGGTGTAACCAGTGACAATGGGAGGGGGATCTTCTCCCCGCAACCACTGTCACATTTTGAAAATAGTATGGCTGTGTGGGGCTTCGCACACACCTCATTTATTCACAGCAATCTTAATGAGAGAACTAAAAGTACCATCAGCCATTATGGATGATGGCTTGTAGTTCTCAATGAACATTGAGGACACTGATGAGCGCTTTTGTAGTTCATTCACAAGCCCTGAAGTTTGTAAACAGTAAGCCTATATGCATTTTTTTTCTTCAAAAATATGTGCATTTAATATTTTTTTCCCAAAAGGTGAACGTAGCATTTAAAGATTAGTGAGAATCACCATTTTCTTTCTTCATTAAACAATATTTAAAATGATTAAGCCAACCCTTTGAATACTATAACTAAAAATAAAAACTCGCATCTTTGAAAAAAACTTCTGTAGTGTAAACTCTGTTACATTTCTGTTTGGGTGTGGCAGCAAGTGATACATACATTTTGTAATGGTCAGAATTTCAACAATGGATGCTGTAATTAGTACACATTTCTTTTAAAACATGTGGGTAAAGGGTTAACAGCTTAGTTGACCTGACCCAGTGATGGTTATTTCAAGTCTGCTGGTGCTTAAATTGTTGCCCCATTAGCTGGAAGATCTCTATGTATAAGGGGTGGTGGAAAGGGGTAGGTGGGCGATGGTGAACCTTGTTCCATGTTTCCCATTAACTCATTGGGTGCCAAGTTTGGGTCACATAAGAGGACTACCCTTAGAGTGGGTTATTCTGGGCTACAGAATCATTTTTAATACACATGGGGTACCTTTACTCTGTGCCAATTTAATCAATGTCATGGGAGAAGGCTGAGGTTGCCATGGGGGAATACTCGACTTTAAGGCAGACCTCTACTCTTAGAGATGAACATACAGCATCTACACTTTCACCATAACTGTTTTCCAGTCAACTCTTGGGTCCCTGTGACAAAGTACACTGTCTCTGTAATTTGCATTTAGAAGGAACATTCTAAGTTCTGTCCACATGCACCTGTCCAGCGTTTCCACTACTATCCCCCAGTAGCGGAGTGGGCCCCTGCTGTGTACCTTGCACATGCTCCAAACGTCCACTAGACTTAACTCTTCAGTATCTCTGTACAGGATGGAGACCTCGGCATACCATCCCACTCCTGTTTCTATGGGAGACAGACCTCTGAATAAGCGCCAACAAGATCTCCCTTGCTGCTAGAGGCAGGTCACACCCTTAACAGGTATATGGTAACGACAGGCTGCTTGTTAAACTTCTATTAATCTAGATAACCATTAACTTGTACTTCAGAGCTGTGTTCATACTCCAATGTGTTAAATGACCCAAACTGTAGACTATAGGTGCCAGTTACTTGCATTACACCCCTTGAACAATTTCAGACCAGGCGGGGAAAACGCTTCAAAGCTTTACTTTAAAAAGTACAAAATGAACATCTCAAAGTCCAGCATGCAAAACAAGATTATTCCTTTGTCCCTACTCCTAACTCAGGCTATGTGCTGCCCCAGCATACCTGCAAAAGGTAGAGTCCATGTACCTCAAGGTTCATCAGTAGCATTCCCCAGCAGCTTGTGTTTTGGGGGGCGAGCCCAAGGTACAGAGGGCCTTCTATGTTATGGCAGCAGCAGGCAACATTCTTGTACTACTCCCAGGTGCAGCTTTTTGATCTTCTCCCTCTCTCAGGGGTTCCCAGGCTTGTGCTCTTGCTCTCTCTTTCTTTCTCCCATCTCTCACTCTCGACCACTGTCCCTCTTTTATATCACAGGATCAGTGGGTGGGACCCAGAGATAGCCCACCAAAGCCAAACAACCAAGAAAGGCATTAACCCTTACCCTCGGGATAGGAGCAGCACCCAACTAGAACATTCCTCAACCTGTCCACATGTTCAGGGTGAGGCTGAGAGTGCCATTGTAACAACCACTGAGGCAGATATACTGGCTATAGCACAGAACTAAATGGAAATCCAACCAATTTGGTGCTCTCCATATTGGCTAGTATACATATTGGCTAGTGTACAATTTGTACTTAGAATTTAAAAGTAAAAAATATAGTAATACCGAAGTAAATACTTTGCTAAGAGATCTCTTAATTTTTTTTATCATATGTTTAATGTTAGAACAGAGATTAAGATGTAATAAGTGAAACCATTCCAAGTACAGTTTCTAATGCCAGATGCAGAAGGATCTATTACAAGCATGAAAAGATAAAACTAATAATTTGCATACTGGCAGGAGGAAATAGGATGTCTGATTGTTGAATCACTCTCAAGTTGTATTCATCACTGCTAATGGGGGCAATCTTATAGTGGTTATCTCATTCCTGGCTGTCAGAGTGGGCAATTGTTTAAATATTCAAGATGTACAATCAGCACACACCATTACCATGATATATCCATTATCTATCTGTTGTATAGGAAGTGGTTACGTAACTGGTTAAAGGCCTTGGTACAGAGTAAATATTTGTTACAAACAAGTCAAATAAGATTTTAGGATGATTAAGAAACTTTCATTGGTTGTGATATGTAGCCTTGAAGGTGAGGAGTACATTCAGATAGGGAACATATGGTTCTTTTTTAACGCTTTTCTTGGTAAAGCTCTTATTGTGGCTCTCATTCTATGACTGAAAGTTTTCATTTTTCTATTCCAGAATGGAATAAATATCATGCAATCATTTAATTTTATTCCCAGTGAGTGAAGTGCCTGTGAAAGACGCAGATTGCACTGCTGCCACCAGAATGTGACTGAGGCAGTCTTAAAGTGAAACTTCACTCTCTCAATCAACAATAACTACTTTTAATCCTTAAATAATTAAACAAAAAATTGTGATGCGCTAACTCCTTAAATGTGAAACTAAAAACATAAAAACACATTATCAGTTAACAAAAATTCAAATGTGAAGTTATAACAGTCCAATCCAACATATATTTATTTATTATAGGTACTTATATAGTGCTATCAATTTATGCAGCCCTTTACATATATATTGTACATTCACATCAGTCCCTAACCCTCAAGGAGTGTACAATCTAAGGTTCCTAACTTACATTCATACATACACATACTAGGGACAATTTAGACAGGATTTAATTAACCTACCAACATGTCTTTAGAGTGTGAGAGGAAACTGGAGTACCTGGAGGAAACCCATGCAGGCACAGGGAGAACATGCAAACTCCAGGCAGTTTGGGATTCAAACCAACGACCCTAGTACTGCTAAGTGGAAGTGCTAACCAGTTAGCCACTGTGCTGCCCATATAAAGTCCTAAAGTTGTGCTATCATCCAAAAATTTCCAAAAGTTTGACCTACACATTATAATAGGCCAAATGCACTTTTAGAAGGACTGTGTAGCCTCCATATTTCTAATCCATGTGCTATTCCTTGCATGTGCTATATCTTCATTGGACCTTAGCTCCAAAGTCGTGCATGAAAAAACAAAAATATATACACCGTAGTGTAACACTGTGTTTGAAAAACTATATATTATATGTACTCACATATGCACTCACATTGGGAAAAATAAAATGTGCTCCAAGATGCAATAATCAAATATTCGAATTTTGCATTGGACCATGCAAATTAATCCATAGTGTTTCCCATCACCGAATAGGTGTACCATACACTCACCTTCTCCCTTGACCTATAGAGTAGGTCACAAACACGTAGGGGTAATAATCGACTTCTGCTGATCCACTGATGGCCTTTAGTGGCTATTTCCTTGACTCTGGCCCTTTAAAGGAACGGACTCCAGGATTCCCAATGGGATGATGCATGATGAGAAGAGGACAGATCATAGTGCAACCCCATAAAATAAACCGCTTTATTCAAGTAAAAATTGAACTCGCAATGGTAATAAAATAGCATGCTTGTACATAGCCAAAAACCAAAATGGTTCCTCACATCACTAATACTGCTCGTACCTCACATCGCCTCTCCCTTTTTCTCACCCTTTCTTTCACCCCCTCTCTCTCACCCCCCCCCCCCATTTAATTTAATTTGTTTTAACAAAAAATGTTTGTGTTTTTATTTTAACTTATTAAACATTTATTTTGAACACGGTATAGAGAAATTTTGTGATGAACACATGTAATGTGGGCAGTGCAATATATAGGTGGGGCTTTGTGCGGGGGCCCCATAATCTGGTATTGCCAGTGGCCCCATGAGTTGTCAGTCCATGCCTGCACCAGCAGACTGAGAATGATTATCACTGGGGTCAATTAACTGCTTCCTGACTGCCCTATAGCAGATATACTGCTACAGGGCGGCACTGGTGCGCAAAATCACGTATACAGTATATACGTGATTTTGCGTTTCCGTGTAGGGGGTACGCGCGCCCACTACCCATGCCACCATTCGTGGCCACGGCTGTCAATCACCATGTTCCGGCTGGTGATTACTTGCTGGCACCCAGTGATTGCCGAGTGTATGAAGGGGTATATGTTCCTCCCCTCCAATCAGCTTTCAGCTCTCCTCTCTGAGCTTCAGCTCTCTGCCCCCCCTGCTTTCTGAAAGCTCAGGCAAGCTATATAAATTCTGCACTTGGAACAGCTGTAGAGAAGAGAATACTGCAGAAAAAAAGGTACAACTTATGTAGGAAGATTTGTTTCATCTTTGTGTATCACCTGAGGCCAGTCACTCTACTGAGAACATGTAAGAGTTTACAACTACTTTAAAGGTATTACAACCTGCACATTGTGTTTTTCACCTGCTTAAGATGATCATGTAGTTTCATGGTATCATTTGTTGTCCTGTTTGCGCAGCCTATAAAACAGTAAATCTTCACATTCTGGTGTCAGCAATTTCTGTTTTGTACAAACATGAGGCATGCTGCATGACACTGCACAGGTAATGTATAACCCCTGTCTATAATCTGAGAACTGACACTTCCTATGAAGAAACTACATATTCCACAATCCCTGGGTCTCGCATATGTGATGTGACACAGAGCGGATGGAAACTCATGCAATGGATGCTGTAACCCAGAACAGAAAGTTGTTCTGTCCCATTGGCGACTAGGGACAGGCTAGCTGTAGCAAACAACGGACATAGTGTAATTGATCAGCCATGACACTACAAACTTCAGCCATAACATGTGAGTTCATCATTACATGTAAACAAAGTAAGCACAGGGAATATAAATACACTAATACCTCGTAAAACAATAAAAACATTTGACAGTGTACAATACCTTTAACTCTGCACAGCTTACTGTATCTGTAAATTAGTATAGTATAGTTAACACATCCGTCAGGCTCTTAACACCAATTTGAAAGATGTGTATTCCTGTAGAATTTTACGATAAGCTGTATTAAATGTCCCTGGCCTTTCAGCCTGTGCTATATACTGTTTATGGTAGCAATTTGTACAAAAACACCCCCAAATAAAAAATTTGGGAACAAATATCAGGAATTTATCTTGGTGCCCCATGGATAAACAAAGTCACAGACAGATTGAAAAATCAGCATTTATTACAAATGTAGTTTAAAAACAGTTGTATACATATGGAGCTCCACTCCAGAGCAGCAAAAGCCTGTCCTCAGTAAGGGATTAAAAAGTTAAGGTAACAAAATACTCCACTCACCAACAGGGGCGGACTGACAACTCATGGGGCCCCCGGGCAATAAGGGATCATGGGGCCCCTGTGTCCTCGCCCACACCCAAAAAAGCCTATGAAAAAGCCAATGAAAGGTACCAGGGGCATCTCATGGGGCCCCCTACTGACCCCGGGCCCTCGTGCAGTGCCTGAGTGCTTGAATGGTCAGTCCGCCCCTGCTCACCAAGATGATCATTGTACAATAAAAAGGCACACTTAACCACATCCCATTGAGCAAGGGTAGATTTTGATGGGATGTGCATGTACGCATGTGCAGTGCCTCAAAATAGGACAAATGTCCCATTTGTGAGGCCAATCAGGCTGTGGGCAAGGCAGGCCTGGACACCATAATTAGTATCCCCATCACTGCCCATCCACTAGAGAGCCGCACGTCCAGCAGGGGGAAAGATTTTGGACTAACCACCATACCACTTCAGCCAGTGTGCAGATGACCAAAGGAAGCCTCCAGGGGCACCGCCGTTCACCTAAACTATAAAAACATGTCAGTGTCATATCAATAGACAACCACAAAAAGGCACTTCACACCTACATAGCAACTGGAGAAAGCCAAAAAACAGCAGAAAAACACAGTTAACACAAAATCCTTAAAAATATAGCCATAGGTCACTTTCAGAGCAACATGGGTAGGTAGGTGGACATAGTGGCCATAAGCAACACATCTCATCAAAACAGAACACACTTAACTCCATATTCACTGGATTGCACAATAAAAAAAGTATGTATGAAATCACGTCATTAAGTCCAGGTGGAGAAGTAGTGTTAAGACGCTCAATCCACAAGCTTTCTCACTGGAATATCTTTTTGTCCAAATAACCCCCTTGGGGATTGGGTAGCACAACCTCCAAGGAAACTGCTTTAAATTTCTAACAAACTCTCGTAGAAAAGACCATATTTTTAGACAAGTTAATAAGTCAGAAAAGTTACAGGATTTGGGTTTAAATTGGGTAACATCCCAGCACGGGGATTCAAGATCCAAAGGCCCCACTTCTACTACAGAATCAGGGGTGTTGTCAATATCCACGCCTCCCTCCTCATACAAAAGCATAAGATTAATAAGTGCTTGGAATTGCTCTACTGTAAAATGTTTGATTTGTTCAGAAAAATCTTTTTATTTCTTAATTTGTTTCTTATCTTCATTGAATACCTATTTAAAAGTCATGTTGCAAGTAAATAGTTAAAGATCTTTTATTGTTTCCATAATATTGAAGGGTTCTGCAGGGAAACAAACTCAAACCCAACTTTAGTACTGACTCTTCCTCTAAGGTAAGAGGAATTTGTGTTAAATTAATAATAGTCATCTCTGTGACAATTGTTGATTGTGTGAGTATGGAATCCATAGAGCATAAGCACCCATGCTCCCTTGTTTCTGTGGATCTACCTGTTCTAAAAAATCAGATGCATGCTGTGCTGTTTTGGAAACAGTTGAATTAGAATAGGCAAAAACCTTCTGCGCTTGAATGGATACCTACAATGAAGCTGCTATCACCTGACCTGATTTCAATAGGCAAATGGCAATATTGTGATAAATGGTGAAGCGCTACCAGAAACCATGTAATAAGACAGAATGGCAACATATATAAAAACATAAAATGGTAATCACATCACATATTAAAAACTGTATAATATACCACTCAATGTTCAGATCCAATTGGATCTAATAAAGTGCAACTGAAGTGAAACAGGTAGAACCTGTAACAAACGTGGACCCTTTTTCCTGACAGAAAAAATCGACCTCCCCCTGTCCACATAGGGGACTAATAGTGAATAATGTGTGATCCTTCGGGGGGTGGAGGACACAAATCAATGTGACCAGTGGCAGTTGTGAACAAATGAAAGTGAACACTCATTTATGCACATGCATAAATCCGTATAAATGTCCAAAAACACAGAGACTAATAACTGCAAGCCAACACACTGGTGCGCATGATAAGGTGGTCTTCACTCAGGTGACAGGAATCCTAAATGGCAGAAATGCCCCCTCACCTCCAAGCATTGACCACAAGGGCCAGCTCGCCTTATGGATCACACCATGATCCCAGGAAATGGAACTCGTCCTGGCAGAGATGTTGCTTTAAGATCCTTCCCAGTATCACTCTCAGGTCACATTCCCATCAGGACCATGTTGTTAGAAACATAAGCAAAGACATCCTCCATAGTGCAATATGTTTATTGAAAAAATAGGTGATAGAAGATAAAAATGCCCACTCACATTCAATGCTTGATAAAATCGTTGTTTCACCACATCATATGGGTGTACTGCATGGGACTGTGAGAATGTCCAATATGGCGTCACCGGAAATGGCGTACCGACGCGTTGCGTCATGCTATCACGTGACTTCCTCAGGGTATACATTTCGGCCATTTAGGATTCCTGTCACCTGAGTGAAGACCACCTTATCACACTCACCAGTGTGTTGAATTAGAATGTCCCAATTTAGGTACAAGAGCACAAAACTCCCACTGGTTGGGCCCTGTGTAGGTAGACCCACCACTGGTGTTTGTAGTTGTGCTGGTTTTTGAGAGTTTGAGTATTTTTTTTAGGACAAACTGATCAGAAGAGGAGTGCCTACCACCATTCAGAGCCCTTTTATGTGAAGAAGATAATGCAGTCTGAAAGCCTGCTGTGTGTGAACAATTTTGCTGCAAAAGAGAAGAGAAGATAGAGGAGTCAGATTCTGTGCTTTCAGCTATATTCAAACAGCCTACGCATATTAACATTCCTGCCTCCTGCTCTACCAAACCACTTAAATGCAAACCCTTCCACAATGGATATCTTGGTTTGTTTTTTGTTGATAATGTCTTTGTTCAAAACTTCAAGGTAATCCTTTAGTTCTTTCCAACTGGTATTAACAGTGGTTGTTCAGAAAAGTGTTTATACTGCATATTCAATTGATTAGGTTCCACATCATGAGCCTCCATGTCTTTGGTATACTGGGTTATAAGTAAAGTCATTAAATCTTTACTACACTTAACAAGAGCTTGTTTCCATGATTTCTTAAAATCTGGGGGAGAGTTTTTTAAGGTAGGGAAAATCTGTACTCTGAGGCCTTCAGGGTTAATATCCTCTCAAATGTATTTTGAAAGTAATAAACATGCCATTATAAATGGGATTTTTCCTTAAGGATGGCTTGTAGCATACTCAAATTAATCTGTATGTCTTCCTCATCTTTTTTTTTTACATGTATTGCAATTAGCTTGTATGTTAGACATGAGACCATTCCATAGAAGGTCCATAGCTATTAAAAAATGTAACTACCCCATCGCTAAAAAAACTACAATAGGTATGTAAAATAGGCAGGGCTTTTTTTCAGCTGGAACTACCGTAGGTGGAACTCACTTCCACCACGTCTGACTTTGGCCCTCTGCTCCCTGCTCACCACTATCACTAGAAAACACAGAAGTCCAGCTACTGTGTTTACAAGTGACAGCTTGTCTCCCAACAGTTTCTACAGGTCTGATCTCCTGAGTGGCTCTGACTGAGTACAGGATGGCAGGATGGGGACAAGGAAGATGCAGGTGCCTGGGTGCAGTGCGGATGCTGACTCTCCCACTGGATGATCTTCTTGCAAGTTAGAGAGGTGAAAGTACTAGAGCCGGCTTGGTGCTTCAGCTTAATACAGCAACAAAAGTAAGACATGTGGAAGATGGTGGAACGTTTAAGGAGGGGGGGCAAGAAGATGGAGGGGGGGGGGTTGCATGCAGAAGTCAGAGCTAAAGAGGGGTGAAAATGAGAGGAGGATGGGGGGTGCAGAGGTAAGCAGCTGTGGAAGAAGGCTAAACTCTGTACTCTGTGTGCAGTGCACCCTTGAAATCTGCACTCTGTATCCAGTGCACCCCTGAACTCTGTACTGTGTACGTAGCACACCCTTGAACTCTGCATATAGCACATCCCTGAACTCTGCACTCTGTGTGTAACCCACTCTGTACGTAATGCAGTCCTGGTATTTAATGCCCCCATACCACCCTCCATTGTGAAATTTGACCACACCCACTATTTGATAAGGTTTGGAGGGTGTGTGTGTGTGTGTGGAGAGGAGTTTTAAGGGATTGTGGTTGAGTTCTTGCACCTATTGTCTGAGAAAAATAGTCCTGACAATAGCTATCACAGAACTGGCACCCTGCTCACAGATACTTTAGAGGGCAGTGAAAGACAAAGGATGTATCCACCCAATTCTTATATCAACAACTGTGTCAGAGGTTAAATGAGGAATGGGGACACAACACCCTATAATTACATATACAAAAACACCCCCAAATAGGAAAGGAGGGAACAAATATCAGGAATTTATTAGTGTCCCACAGATACAGAGTCATAAATGCATTAAAAATCAGTATTATTTACAAATGGAATTTAAAAACAGTTGTATACATCAAAGTGCAGTAGCAACACATTTCTTTAAACAGCATGCTCCCCTATTATTCTGGGGTGGTTGCCCTATATATCAAAGTCATAGAACACTTGGTATA
Source organism: Staurois parvus (assembly GCF_062004578.1). Classification (NCBI taxonomy): domain Eukaryota; kingdom Metazoa; phylum Chordata; class Amphibia; order Anura; family Ranidae; genus Staurois; species Staurois parvus. Next base: position 5,383,232 of record NW_028318233.1, read on the forward strand.
GCTTCAAAGTATAAATATGCTGATAAGAGCACAGCCCCATGTGTATATATACTTCAACCTGTTTCGCTGCAAAAGCCTCTTCCTCAGGAGGCCGCAGGGAGCAGAACATAAAAAGAAAAATAACAATATGCAATAGGCTTACATCACCATTTTGATACTAAAGTAGTGTCATTTACAGTTTTGGAAGTTTTGGTACCAGATCCCCAAGGGGGTGATTGGGAGAAGAAAATACTCCAGCGAGAAACCTTGTGGATTGAGTGTCTTAATGTTACTTCTCCATCTGGATTTAATGAGATCCAGGGATTATGGAGTTAAGTGTGTCCTATTTTGATGACTATTGCAGGCCATAGACGGTTCATTTATCGGCCGAATTTTCGTCTAAAAAGAATAATCGGCTGATATTCACAACGTTAGTGGGGCAATGTCGTCGGCCGATTTTCGCGGTTCCTCCTCATTTCTTTTATCGGTCATGCTGGAAAATTTATGAAAAATGGACAATTTTCGTAATCATTGGTGGCAACAGAACGACCGATGTTTCGTTTTTCGGCCACAAATTCGGCCAATAAACGAACCGTCTATGGCCTGCATATATGTTCCTTATGGCCACAAGACTATCCATGTTTATTCTGAAGGTGACCCATGACTATATTTTTAAGGCTTTTGTGTTAACTATGTTTTTTATGTTGTTTTCTGTTTTTTCCCAATTGCTATGTACAGTAAATGTTAAGTGCTTTTTTGTGATTATCTATAGATGTGACACTGACATGTTTTTATACTTTAGGGCAGCCATTCTCAACCACATTGCCACCTAAGGTCCTCAGGGGTGACTCAGCATCCTGGTACAGAAAGGCATCCTGATCCAACTCCTGCTCCTCTGCTGAACATTGGTACATCAAAAGTTCAGCAAAGACAGTTTTATGCAGCTCAGAGGACGGGAGAGGCGTCTTTCAGAGTCTTGAGGTCTCTGCCTTTCCCTACAGGGCAGGACAAGCCCATTCATAAAGTATTCAGACCCCCTTCCCTTTTTTCAATTTTGTTATGTTGCAGCCTGATACTACGGTTGTTTAACCACTTCACAACCGCGCTGTAGCCAAATGATGGCTACAGCGCGGTTGTTCAGTTCTGGGAGGGCACCATAGCAGATCACCGAGTAAATACAGTTACCAGTTATCGGCTGCACTTTCCTCACGCTGTCACAGCACGAGGAAAGTACTACCAATAACCGGCAATTGTCACAGAGCAGATTGGCAGGGAACTGATGATCAGTGCCACCCATCAGTGCCGCCCAGCGGTGCCACCCAAAAGATCCCCCCATCAGTGCTGCTCAGCAGTTGCACCTAGCAGTGCCCAGTCAGTGCAGTTAGTCAGTGCCGCCAGTCAGTGCTGTCAGTCAGTGCTGCCAGTCAGTGCTGCCAGTCAGCACCACCCATCAGTGTTGCCCATCAGTGCTGCCTATTAGTACCTTTCATTGCTGCATATCAGTGCATCATCATCATCAGTGCCTCCTCATCAATGCCCACCAGTGCCACCTCATCAGTGCAACCTATTGGTGCCTATCAGTGCTGCCTATCTGTGCCACCTCATCAGTGCCCACCAGTGCTGCCTATCAGTGCAGCCTCATCAAAGCACATCAGAGAAAAATTAGCTGTTTGCAAAATTTAATAATAGAAACAAAGAAAAACTTTTTTTTTTGCTCTTTTTTTGTTTATAGTGCAAAAAATACAACCCCAAGTGGCAATTAAATAACACCAAAAGAAAGCTCTATTTGTGTGAAAAAAATGATAAAAATTTTATAGGGGTACAGTGCTGCATGCCTGCACAATTGTCATTCAAAGTATGAGTGCTGAAAGCTGAAAAGTGGCCTGGCAGGAAGAGGGTAACAGTGCTCGTTAGGCAAATGGTTAAATTTGTTTGTTTTTTTCTCATTAATCTACACTCATTACCCCATAATGACAAATCAAAAACAGAATTTCAGAAATGCCTGTGAATTTATAAAAAAACACAAACCCTGAAATATCACATTGCCATATTCAGTATTGAGACCCTTTGCAAAAACACTTGAAATTTAGCTCAGGTGTCTCCTATTTCACTTGACCATCGCTGAGATGTTTCTAAACCTTGATTTGAGTCTACCTGTGGTAAATTGATTGGACATGATTTGGAAAGGTACACACATCTCTATAAAAGGACTCACAGCTGACAATGCAAACTGTATCAGAAAAAAAAAACAAAAAAACTGTGAGGTCAAAGGAACTGCCTGCAGAGTGCAGAGATTATTGCAAGGCACAGATTTGGGGAAGGCTACAAAAAAGTTCTGCTGCACTGTAGGTTTCCAAGAGCCCAGTGGCCTCCATAATTCTCAAATAGAAGTATGGCACAACCAGGATTTTTCGAGGCGCAATCTGCGTAGAAGGGCCTTAGTAAGGGAGGTGACCAAGAACTTGATGGTCACTCTGAGTTCCAGAGGTCCTGTGTAGAGATGAGACAAAGTTCCAGAGGGATAATCATCATTGCAGCCCTCTACCAATCTGGGCTTTATGGCATTGTGGCTAGACTGAAGACTCCTCAGTGCAAAACAAATGAAAGCTGCTTGAAGTTTTGCAAAAAAAGCTTTTGCAAACTCCAAGCAGGCTTTCATGTGTTTAGTACACCAATATCACCTCATGTTGGTAGCCAGTGTACAGGTGCCTCCTTACACTGATGGAGTCAGAGATTTTTTAGTGGTGTCAGAGGTTTCTTGCTTTCTCAGGCCACTGGCTTTGATGAATGACATTGATCTCAGAACGACTGTGTGTATGCACTCACACAGGAAATTAATTTTCTGCTGTGTATTCTTTCTCTTTTCATTAAATTCATGCTATTCATTCAATTTTCTCTGTGTATCCTTGAGGAAGCCCTAGATTTCAGCAACAGAAACTCCCAATTGGGTTATCTTACAAAACTGAACTAAACCAGTATTGTCAGTTACTGAGTGACATATACAGTATAGCTTTTGAATATCCCACAATGCATTATGGAGGTCAGTGTCAAGGCTGACAAAAAAAATGTGTAACTGGTGTAATTCATCTTATTATTTCTTACATCTTAACAGAATAAAAATGACTATTTTTTTTTTTATTTGCCTATGCAGGCAGCTAGGTAATAAATTGCAGAAATCTCTTAGATATCCTGAAACAAGAGGTCGGGTTTATCTATCTATAAAACTGCATGCCATTCCAACGGGGTAGTATTTGCATGTGGTGAAAAAAAAAAAAAAGGGGGAGAGAACAATGTTCTTGGACAACTTGCCAGCCAGCAAGTTGAGTTTTTGGTACGTGGGTGCACTAGGGCCCTGGTTACCATTGTGCTACATGCTGGGGTCCAGTGCACTCCTTTGCCTTTAAGAGGGGTGGCTCCCTCAGGTCCACCTGCCCTTGATCTATCCATTAAATGCATGTGCCTCTACTATGGGGACTCATAAATTTTAGAGTTAGGACCACAGATGATCAGGGTGCCGTGTCGTGGCTCTGTGGCTTACGTATGTATTTGCAAATGTGTGCTAACTAAACCCCTGTTATAAACGCATACTGTTAGACAGGTTAATTCGGTTGTTAGCAAGCTGGCTGGCAAGTTGTCCAAGAACATTGTTCTCTCCCCCTTTTTTTTCACTATGTGATGCCTGTTTATGTGTCCTTGCTTCATAAGCCAGTTATAGACTTGGGCGGGTGGCCACTTTTATGCATGTTTGAGTTTTTGGTACGTGGGTGCACTAGGGCCCTGGTTGCCATTGTGCTACATGCTGGGGTCCAGTGCACTCCTTTGCCTTTAAGAGGGGTGGCTCCCTCAGGTCCACCTGCCCTTGATCTATCCATTAAATGCATGTGCCTCTACTATGGGGACTCATAAATTTTAGAGTTAGGACCACAGATGATCAGGGTGCCGTGTCGTGGCTCTGTGGCTTACGTATGTATTTGCAAATGTGTGCTAACTAAACCCCTGTTATAAACGCATACTGTTAGACAGGTTAATTCGGTTGTTAGCAAGCTGGCTGGCAAGTTGTCCAAGAACATTGTTCTCTCCCCCTTTTTTTTTCACTATGTGATGCCTGTTTATGTGTCCTTGCTTCATAAGCCAGTTATAGACTTGGGCGGGTGGCCACTTTTATGCATGGTAGTATTTGCATGTGCATTACAAGGGGAGGCCACAACATCCTAGTTAAATAGTATTACTTAGTAATTGGGTAAAATTAAGTGTAGCACAGACCCCAGACAGGGCTGCCTGTTTAATTCTGGGTTCCATTCCCTAATAGGAACATGGTAGTTCAGTCATTTATTGGATTGGGTGTGGATGAGCCTTGGGATATTTCAAAAGCAACTAGCAAAAAAATGCAACAGAGGACATTAACCACTTGCCTACCGGGCACTTATACCCCCTTCTTTACCAGGCCAATTTTCAGCTTTCCCACTTTGATTGACAATTGCGCAGTCATGCAAGCTTGTACCCATATGAAATTTTTATAATTTTTTTCTCACAAATAGAGCTTTCTTTTGGTGGTATTTAATCATCTCTGGGCACTTTACTTTTTGCGCTATAAACAAAAAAACTGCAAAAAATTTGAAAAAAAAGAGTTTCTTTGTTTCTATTATAACATTTTTCAAATAGGTAATTTTTGTCCTTCATTGATGAGGCAGCACTGATGGGCACGGATAGGCGGCACTAATGAGGTGTCACGGATAGGTGGAACTGATAGACAGCACTGATAGGTGGCAATGACTGGCAGCACTGCTGGGCTGCACTGATGGGCACAGGTGGGTGGCACTGGTGGGTGGGCACAGGTGGGTGCACTGCTGGACACAGGAGGGTGCACTGCTGGGCACAGGTGGGTGGAACTGCTGAGTGGCATTGCTGGGCACCGATCATCAGGGCACTGATCATCAGTGCCCTGATGATCGGTGCCGATCCCTGCTCTGACAACTGCCGGTTCTTGGCAGTACTTTCCTCATGCTCTGACAGCGTGAGGAAAGTGAGCCAAGAACCGGCAATTGCATTTCCCGGTAATCAGCGTGTCATTGGACACGGCTGATCACGTGGTAAAAGGCCGCTGTGATTGGCCTTTTACCACATCATGTGATCAGCTGTGTCCGTAGGACACAGCGATCAGGGAGATCGCTGGGGGCACGCAGGAGAGCGCGTTCTGGGAGGACGTCATATGACGCCCTCCCAGAACTGGCCGGCCGCAGTGTAGCCGTCATTCGGCTATCTGCGGTCGACAAGTAGTTAAAGCTGATCTGCTCCTTCAGAGTGTAACCACCCTCTTGGATGTAAAGGTTAAATGAACTTCAATGCAGGAACTTCTCAACAGGAGTATAGTTCTGAGTAAACTGTAATGAGCTCTCCCAAAGATCCTTAAAGTGGTAGTAAACTATTAAAAACAATTAATAAAAAATCTCCCTGAACGTTAAGAGCTTAATGGGCCAGTATGTATCGCATACTATGATATAATACTATGAAAGAAATGTCAACAAAATGTAGTGAGCTCAAAGAAAAAAAAACTAGTGAAAAAGCAGCTAGCACAAAGTGGTAAAACCCTCTTGCTCCACTGAAAACAGCAACATATACATAAAGTTCAGCGCTTGTATCCAAAACATATGAATAACACAAAAAATATGTGTGTAAAATTATATGAAGTAATTATACGAAAATGAATAAAGTTAATAAAAAAGTGCAAAAAGTGCAGTGTCCAACTGTGTAATAAGAATCAATTGTGACCAGCGACATAAGGTGACATCTATGAAGGGTGCACCTGAGGCAATCCTCCACCACTATGCACTCGCCAGGAATGAGAGACAATGAGGCTCTGTACAGAAATACCTCCAATGGATGTAACCTTTCCACTGCAGAAATAGATGTGCGGTCAGATATCCAGTATGGCTGAGCTCTGTCTTATACCAGGCTACCTCCCTGCCATCAGGTCCTGAGGGCTTGAAGTAAGCTAGTCTACCGATAGTTCTCGCTGATCACTGGGGACTGTAAAGCCACCTCAGGTTGAAGGTATCAGGTTATTTCTAAAAAGCAGGCCTGCTAACATTAACTCAGACTCTGTGTTGTCTTTTCTTAATTTAAGCTAACACCAGTAACAACTGACTTTGCACATGCCAATTCTGTTTATGCTGTGTAATCAAGCTTTAATGAAGTTTGCTATAAACCTCTTCTCAGTTTATTGCAATCAGTGTGTGATTCTGGTGGTGATTTCTTCCAGTTAAGAGTGTACTGTGGTGTCAGCAGGAGTTGGGCTTTCAGAGAGGGGTCCAGAGCAACAGGAAGCCCAAAAATAATTTAGCAACTCTTAAGGGGGTATTGCCACATGAGTGAATATTATTTTAATGTAACATAGCAAATCAGTTGTGAATTATATAGCTATATAAATGTATATTTAGCAAAGAAAACATGTTCTCTGATATAAAAAAAATCTAATTACAACATTACTAACATTTATAAGTAAAGTCGATCCAGGGAATATCCGATTGCCTCTAAGGGGATCAGGAAGGAATTTGTTTCCCTGCAGGAGCAAATTGGATCATGCTTTACTGGGTTTTTTTTCTTTCTTCTGGATCAACTGTGGGTATAGGATTAGAACTTTTTTTTTTTTAATGGTTGAACTGGATGGACTTTTGTCTTTTTTCAGCCAGACTAACTATGTAACTATGTAGCACTGTTCTTTTATCAGGAGGTCATTGAAAGCATAGCAGGTACCAAATGAGGAAAGCGTCCTAGCAAAGATGTGCCTGTTCCAAAATGGTTACATCTGTGCAGTGAAGCAGAGTGTAAGAGGGAGGACTGTGATTTTAGGCGGAAGTGACGTGGGTGCCAGGGAGATCTGTTACCAGTGGTATAAGGTAGGTGGCAGAGGTCACTGTGCCTAGGGAAGGAGTGAGGTAGATGATGGGAAAGCACTGTGAATAAAGAGGATGGGGTGTTTGGTGGATGAAGGGAGCAGCTGTGACCTGTGGGAAGTGGGCTGAGTGGCAGAAGACAATTTTATAGGTACAGTTACCTGAGCCATCTTCAACTTGCTTGAATCCCTCAGTGGTGTTGGTCATCCTGAAAAGTCTCTGGACTCGGAGGTCACCGTGGGTCAGCAGTGTGGGATAAAGGCTAAAGAGCTAGCGACAGGGTGGTCTGATTGGGGAGCGAGAAGCAGGGGACAGCATTGTTTGAATGGGGGTGAGGAGCAGCAGAGCAGTGATGGAAAGAGGGAGATAGTATATTGTGACAAGCTATAATGAACATCAATGTGCTGTAGAGCATAACGTTGAATAAAATGTCATCTCTGATATTTCAATGAAGCTAGAAAAAAAAACCTAAATAATACAATGCATTGTAACAATGTATCACATGGCCCCTACACAATACACACCAGCAGGCATGTATTATACAGAGCATAATTTGTGTCCATGGGCATGAAAGAGCCCTCAGAGAGTTGTCATCAGAACAGCTGTTCCCATTGGAAGATTTAGACCCCGGTCACACCGGGTGCGACTTGGCATGTAATGTGCATGTCATACAACTTGCAAATCGTATGGCAAGTCGCACTGCAATTACAGTGGTCAGATCGGTGCGGTTACCATTTCTAAAGTAGTGCATGCACTACTTTTGGTGCGATTTGCATAGACATCTGTGTGAGATGTGTTGCAAATCGCACCTCAAATTGGCATGCCATCCAACTTTGAAATCATGCCACTTCACTGTAAGTCACACAATTCAAAGTCGGGATCGGTGTGACCGGGGTGTAATTCTCACCTCTCGTTCCTATGACAACTCAGCATGTGAGAGTGATCTCCTGCTTCAGCATTTCTCCATACATGTGAGGTGGGGGAGAGTATTCCCTGCTGATCCCAAAACTGTGCTAATCTTGCTTTTAGCAGCACAGTATCAGGAAAGCTATCTTGCAATTTGCAAATTAGGTGCAAGTTAGAATCAATAATGGCAAACAGGTTTAGGATGGAAAAACATGTATAGACTGCAAAAGCATGGAAAACAGGTTGAGGAGTCATTGAGTTGTTTTCAGGCTTCCTGTCATTCTGGACCCTTCTCTTGAAGCCCAACCCCTGATGACACCACAGTACTCTTCTGACCACAGTAAATTATTACCAGAAAACAGACTCACACAGATTGGAGCTAACTGATATGACGTTTATATAAAACTTGACTGTAAGCTCGGTCAAACTGCATAAAGTGGTATATGTGTATGTAATGGCAATTATCACTCTTAGCAACTCTAAGCAAATAAACAACACATACAGCAAAATCTCAATCAGTGTTAGCAGGCCTGTTATTCAGAAGTTAACCAAAAACCTCCAGCCTGAGGTGTTTCTAGTCCCCAGTGAGCAAGGAAAACTATCAAAGTTTGAACTAGCTCACTCTGGGCTCTCAGGATCTGATGGCAAGGTTTAAATCTGAGGTTGGAAAGAGCTTTTTAACTAGGGTAGTCAACATCCCTTTAAAAGCAGTGAGAAATCTTCTGTGTGCTCGTTGGGGCCCAGTTGGTGCAATACAACGATTCAGACCTTTTAAGTGGGAAGAGATGAGATTTCCGAGACCAGAAGTAAAGAAAAATCTCCCAAATTGTACACTAGCAAAAACAAATAACCTGACAAGGGTTTAATCCCTTCCCTGCTCTATCCAAAAGTTTTGACTATACATACATTTTAAAGTGGAATTCCTGCCTGTGATGGAACCCCGATTGGGTGATTCCGTCAGAGAACCACTTCCTCACCACTGGGAAACAAGACCAAAGTAGTATAGCTGGGCATTGCACCCAAGACTAGACGAGACTAGCTTAAATGCCAAACTGAAATGCTTTATTGAACAGAAAACACAAGTTTTTATACAATCCAGAAATAGGGACAGTGCACCCACATGAACAATAAAACAAATATTACACATTGAGATAAAAATCCCACACTGATTAGGGAAGAGCTTGTTCACAACAGTACAGCTAACAGTGATCTAATTAACAGTAAGCTAATCAACAGCCAGACACTTAGACAATGCTTTGTATAATCAGGGAGCCCACCTCAGACAGCTCAACAACAAACCCACCCCTGAATGCACAAAGTACATTATACATGCTGTCTTTCAGGTGTTTGCTTTCACTTGTATAATCATAAGACAAAAAATCATATAACATTCCAACAGTCTAAAAAGTGAAATTCGTTTATCTTCATAAATTTCTTGAGAGATTGTTGATAAATATTTCTGTCCAAAATAGAGGAGCTTCTCCAACCCAGTCTGCGTGAGGGCCACCATATTTCCTCTGACCTTTACCCTTTACAAGATTGATACTACATCTTTCCATCCACTCCAGAAGGCAAGATTTATTTTCTTTATGCAGAGAATTAATCCAAGCCTTGCTCTCAGCATTCATCACATTGTTGTCGATCATTAGAGAATGATCTGCTCTCTATGGGCCACAATCAGTGGGCAGAAGGCTAGCCCCTAGTCCCCTCCAAAAGGCCCTGTCCTGCTTGGGTCTGTCATTCTGCTTAACTCTGTTTCAAAACGCTCTCTCCCTGCCCTATATTCTGGAAGATTCTTCCAGACAGAGGTGGGGGAAATGAAACACACAGCTTAGGAAAAGCTGAACAGACAAAAGCAGTCAATACAGGGAGTTTTATGTGCTTATTACCTTTCTTTTACTTATCAATATTTATAGACAACTTCGAGCTATGATAAATTGGACTAGGCACTATTTCTATATATATCTGGTAATGTAATCAAATCATTTCCTGTATTTGCTGAAATATTTCCATAGCTTTGAAATTCAGTGACAGGTTTTCGGTTCCTTCCAAGCAGGTCAGTAGGTGTTCTGTCTAGAGTCACTTACTATTCACTGCCCAGAATGGGCAATAACTCTACTGATTAATAGATTAATCATACGATACAAGATGTGTGCAAATGAGCGTGTCTGCGTTGCATGCCGTAACCATGCAAAGGTATCAATCTGCATAATAACGAAGCGGCATCAACACTGAAGGAATCTATACACCAGAATTCTGCCCGGGGCTTATGTTGTTCATACATTTTAATACCTTCAAGCTTCTGGCAACAGATTTAACTAACATCAGCTCCATATTGACTAACACTAGAATATGAAAGTTATCCAGAAGCTAGCTACTTAGCTACATATTACTTGTTTACAGTATTTAATTCAGAACTGTGAATGTTATTTCTGATATGTATGTAAAGCAGAATTTTAAGTACATACAGAGAACAACAGCAAATTAAATCTTCCAAACCGCAGCAACAAGCCAGGCATATGCCTTGCTCAGTCCAGGAAAATAAGTCATGGTGCTGATAACACAGTAGCACAGAGTCAAAGATGAATGCTTAGGGCTGGTTCTGACATGGGGCCAGATGGTGGTAAAAGCAGGCAGTTGAGCCCTTACAATATTGAAAAAGGCTGTTTTTCCAGCAACAGTATATGCAGTGCTCTACCCCCTAAATTAATGTAGTAACTTTGTAAGTCAAAGAAATGTAACCAAAAATCAAAATATGTTTGTAAGAAGCACCAGGTTCAAGCTACTATTCGTGTTGCAATCTATTCTAGGGGCTGTGATGTCATGGAAAATAACAAAAGGGCTCATCTTTAGTGCTGTGGAACTAAAGAACAACCCAGGAGTAAGGGTGCGATAACTTCCATTGAAAGATTCTCACACAATTGTTTTGCTTCATGACATATTCAAACAAACATAGGGATGCAACTTTTTTTTCCAATTAAGGTACAATGCCAGTTTTGTTGAGGAAAATAGAACCTTAGGTCAACTTTATATATTGCAAAGATTTTAGCTTTATTTGTACATCCCAACGTGATTCTGTTTCAAGGTAGTTTGATATGATGAATTCTTTCAAAATGAGTGTCTGGTATGAGATTATATCACAGAATCAGTATCGGTTTTGTGGCATTAAACTTTTTACCATGAGAATCCTTGCAGGCTTGGAATTTTATATTAAATGAGAAATTTTATGGTGGGGTGGGCTAAAAGCATCCAAAAAACTGTATGAAACCAGTATAAAGTACAGTAGTGGCTTCTTCAAACAGAAAGGATATGCACATCTCAAGAAATAAGTTGATTTTCTCTCATTTTAGAATAGTGGGGGCAGAGTAAGGGGAAAAGTGGGGACAGTTGACCCAAGGGAAGATTCACCTTTTCCCTTTGGCCAACTGTAAACAGAAATGGTTTTCAATTTAGGTACGGTCTAATAAAATAGACCAATGGCTCTCAAAATTCTTCGAAAACCCTCCACACACCAACAGTAAAAGAACAAAAATCATACTTAAAGTATGGAAATGCAAAAAATGTATTTAAAATGTTGTAAAAAGAGAATAGCGTTAGGTTTGGCAAGCGCCATACATCAACTGTTGGACTAATCAACTGTGTGGTGCCCTCCTACCAGATTCAACTGACAGATGAATAAAATCATATGTGGAGCCACACAAATAGTATAAAGGCTGGAAATGGGGAGCCTGAAAGAGGCAGTTTTCCTACGCCATGTTAGCATACCTGGAAAAACAAATAGAAGAGTAGGGCAAATTATGTCTCTATTCTGTTATTGGTTGAGTTCCAGGCATATGGACTCAGAGCAGACAATGTAGAAGAACATTATTCTACCAACTAAAATGTAGAAAGTGTACTGGGACAGTAATGGGGAAATAGCTGGACTGCACTGGCAGGCACAGCTGCAGCATGGTATGTTAATTATACACAGAACTGTAATATACACAGTCACGATGAGTGCTAGACTGTTGGCTGCCCATGGTAGCCATTTTGCCCTTAGGTGACATTCTATATTGCTATGCAGAAATTTGGCTCTGGTAATAATAAATATGCAAAGGAAAATTTCGCTGTCGCATTTAAAAAGTTGTACCCTGTAGTCACAAAATTTTGAAATTCAGATTTGTTTAATTTTATCAATATATCTATCATGCTTTATAGTAGAAACTGCTATATAATCACAGCCGACATCTACCGCCACTGTCTAGTTTCCCTATACTGAAATGGGATTAACTCCCAGCCTTGTTCTGTTTAGTATGATTAAACTGAATGCTATTTCCCCACAAGGAATACAAAGCTAGAAGTTAATCCTGACAAAATTATTATTCGCAAAATGAACTTAATCAATGTGAAGATTGGGCAAGCCTTTTTTCAGAGCACAGATGTTGGCAGCACAGTGAATTGCACAGAATTCCATTATTGCTCTCAATACACCTCAGAAAAGCTGTATAGTTTAGGCCCCAATGCACACTGGACATTTGTCCAGCTCTTCTAAACGCCTTTCTTTTTGCAAACGCGTTTAGGTATGTCAAGCTCTTGGGCATGCATTTTTTTCATTGGTCAGAATATTAATTTATTTTGCTAACTGAAATAAATGAAAACTCAGGAGCTTGGCATGCCTAGCATTAACACGCACTTACACGTGTTTAGACTCATTGAGAATTTTTAAATTGCTCTTTTCCTGAATACTCTGGCTCTGTTTTTTCTTCCTGCCTCTACACGTCCTTACCTCTAAAAGCCTGTAAATGCCTATGTATGCATGGACACATACATAACATGAAGGGGTATTCAGACACAGACAAAAAGTGGCATTTTTGATGCCCATTGTGCCTGAATCCTTGTACTGTTGCTGTAATTATATGATTTCGGAATAACACCCATTGTATGAATAAACCTTTAACACCCCAGATATGCTTCTCTAAATACACCCAAACGATGACACTCTTTTGTACAAATTTTACATCTTAATTCATGTGGTGTTTTTTTCATAAAAAACAATCTATTGTTGTATGCAGAGGTACATTACAATTGCACAGACCACAAAGCAAGAAAAAAGAAAAATGATTTTTATATTTACAGAACTACAAAGAAAATTCTCACTCCACTCAGAATCCTGCATATTAATCTTGTTGAATGTAGCTACAATTTTCCAGAGATGACCAAAACAAGGATATAAAATAAGTTATTACAAACAGGCCTCATGCACACTGGAAGTTTAGCCCCTGTGCTTCAGATTCCGTTGTTTTGTGTGGGTGGTAGGCACAGGAGCACCATCCAACTGGAGCCACTGGAGTCTGAGAGGCTACAAAATCTGGCTAGAACTTGTGCCAAGTGGTAGTAATGTTTATGGCACACAGGGATGAAGGCCTGTAATGTAATTATCTTGTGTTCCGGGCATTTGTCCCTGAGCGCATATGGCCCTAAATGATAGTACCTCACGGTACACTATCCAGCCCTATTCGGCTGCCAAATTTTTCAGCCTCTCATAGACCTTTATATGCTGCCGGCAGAGGGGCTGTATAATGCACTGTACCTTCTGCCTACACCAAAATGCTGGAATCTCAGGCATGGAGCTAAACTCTCAGTGTGCATGATACCTTAGTCAACTTGCTTACCTAGGCACTAGCCCTCTACTATCTTCTGATAAATTCACCTAAAATCAATTGTCCAAACCAGTTTTTTCCAAGTGTGGGATGTGAACAGAGAACAGTTGAGAAGTACATGCCACAAGGACAAAATTTGGTATTTTGCTTTATTTGTGAAGAACATCCATAAGTGAACCTGCAAAGCTTTTTTTTGTATTCCAGTAGTTTCTATGAAGGGGGAAATTACCTGCCTAAATCAAGGCTGTGTTAATTTTCCTGGCACACATATTGGGTTCTGTGGACATGATAAGGGTGTATATCAAGAATACATGCTGGCACTGGTAGGGAGCATACACACCGTGGCAAGAGACTTCCTAGAACAGACTGAGTATTAACAGCTTTGCATACAGATGTATATGACTGTGTAAGAGGTAGTTGATGCACTTTTCAAAAAAATCATGAAATCATTAGAAGTACCCTTTTAGCAAGCCACTACAGATACAATTTTACTGATTCTCCCATGCATTTTACTTCACAGAATGATAATCCACCACAATTTTCAAACTTTCCTTCTATAGGGTTTGTATAATTTTATTTCTCTTTAAAATTGCTTCCTATTCTCTATCTAGAAATAATTTTTATTCTAACACACATCTACAAGGGCATGCAGATAAAAATACTGTATATCATAAATGGAACTGACAGTAGTCAGCATGCAGGCAGGTAGGAAAGTACCACCATTTTCTCAGAGCTATGAGCTAAGGTAAGCACACATCTGGATGGCAAGTTATGTAAATGCTCCAACTGGCAAATAATGGCTTGGTTCATTTTGGATAACAGACAGTTCAAGCATGGCATACTTTATATTCCAGATTTATTGTTTTGATTGCATGCCTCACATAGTAAGGGGCTATAAAAAACCATCATGATGCATAATATGTAGTGATTACTGGTGCTGCTGTTGCTCCAGGCATAGGTGATTACACCAGTGCTTGCAGCAGAGGTGGTGGAGCAGGGATGCAGTATAGACTTAAAAAGATGTTTCATCCACAAACACTGTCACAAGTTGCCACAGAGTGTAGAATATTTTCATATTTTGCTTTTAAATGAGAATAACAATTTGTAACAATATGTTTTCAGCTCTGGAGGTAGGTTTACAGCTCATCATACTTGACAAATTGTTGTAGTGTGTGTCTACAGGTGCATTGTTCTCTGCCACCCACTACTGTTGTTCATATTTGTGATTTTAACATTTACGCTTTGCATGTTTGCTATAAAGGGCTGAAATCAACCCAGAGGTGCAGCATTAGCAACGTATAAAGTGCAAAATCTTGTGAGCTTCTATACAAAACCAGTGTTACAAAATGATAATTATAAAATTGTGAATCGCTCACACTATTCACACTCCCATACAAAATGTGTCATATAATATAAATATCAATCAAGTGCCGCGCTTCACCTACGATTTGAACCAAAACAACCAACCAACATAAACATCTCTTAATCAGTGTTCATGTGTTGACATTCTATTTGGTTGTATATCTTTACTGTCTTTACCCTATGATCCGCCATATCTTCCCCCCAGCCCGGACACCACCCCCCATTGACTTCTCCATCACATCCAACAACGCCACCATCAAACCCGCCCCGCAGGCCAGAGTACTTGGTGTCATTCTGGACTCCAACCTGTCCTTCCAGCCCCAAGTCCAATCTTTAACAAACTCATGCAGACTCCACCTCCACAACATCGCCAAAATACACACGTTCCTAGCCCCAGAAACCACTAAACAGCTCATCCACTCCCTCATCATATCACGACTCGACTACTGCAGCTCCCTCCTCACTGGCCTGCCTCGCTGCTGGCAATCCCCGCTTCAGTTGATCCTGAATACGGCTTCCAGACTCATTCACCTTTCCAACCGCTCCATCTCCGCCACCCCCCTCTGCCAATCCCTCAACTGGCTTCCAATTGCGCAATGGATCAAATTCAAAATCCTAACACTGATGTACAAAGCCATCCACCACACTGCCCCAAACTACATCACCGACCTAATATCCAAGTACCACCCAGCACGCACACTCCGCTCCTCACAAGACCTACTTCTCTCTAGTTCCCTGGTCTCCTCCTCCCATGCCCGCCTCCAGGACTTCTCCAGGGTGTCACCCATCCTCTGGAACTCCCTGCCCCAACCCATCAGATTATCACCTACTCTCCTCTCCTTTAGGCGCACCCTGAAAACCCATCTCTTCAGGGAAGCCTACCCCACCCCCTGCTAACTTGCCGACCTCCTCCACTCTTCCTACCACTCCATCCCCCACAGCTATCTCCTCCTGTGCCACCATCCCCTCCCTCCTAGATTGTAAGCTCGAAAGAGCAGGGCCCTCAATCCCCTCATGTTTTGCATTGTATTGTTATTGTACTGTCACATGTTCTGTCCCCCTTTGTAATGTACAGCGCTGAGTGAACTATTGGCGCTTTATAAATACTGTATAATAATAATATAGAGTAGTAGTTGTGTAAATACCATATTTATTGCATGCTAATTGGCTGCTAGCTTTTCTTGCTTCAGTTTGACAATGCACGCTATTGCAGAGTCTGTGACCTACTATCTATCCCCAGATCCTTTTCCATCCGCTAATCCTCCAGAGGTTCTCCACCTAGGAAGTAACTTGAATACATTTTTTACCCTCCAAGTGCATTACTTTACATTTATCAGTATTAAACCCATTTTTTCCAGGTAGTTGCCCACCCCTTTAGGCCTCGTTTAGACTTGCGGTTGGAGGGCAACAAAAATGTGCTCTTAAGCTGCAATAGGCAGGGGACAGGGATGTTCACATGGCATGGGCGCAATACTTTGCTTCACTGTAGCGCTTGTAGGGTACTGAAGTTTGTCGCCATTTCACGAGCGCATGTAAATTTAAGATTTGACATGTTTGATATCTATGGAACCTCATCTTTTATATTTTACCAAAAAATAGAGTTATTTATTGCTTTTTTGTGCCCTAAAATTGAATTTGTGTATTTTTTACTGACATTTTGCGTTTCCTAGACCTTTGCGGCAATATCATGTGACATAAAAAATTGGAACTACCATTATTTTATTTTCTAGGCTCTCTGATTTCAGAAAATATATAATATTTGGGGGTTTTGTGTAATTGTCTAGCCTAAAATGATTTTTTAAACGTGTGCAAAAAACCGCAAAAACGACTCTGGCAGCAAAAGGGATAAAGGATAAGCCTGACACTCCCCTTTACTGACAAGCATCCAATCGGTGCTCATTACACTGCACGGTCTCTGCCCTCCCTGCTAGTCCCCTGTTGCAGTGCTCGAGACATGCAGGGAAGGGAGGAGATAAACAGCGCAATGTTAAAAAAATTAAACGTTTAAGTCGCCATAAAGTCCCTTTTGGCACCAGCACCTCAGATTTAAATACGATTTTGGTTAAAATTGATTTTTTTTTTATCAGGACAAGTAGATTGTCATGAAGGACTAGTAGATTGAGACACTGATTTAGTCTCTGTAGTTTTTTCAAAAATTTCCACTCCCCCTGGACCTATAGAGAACACCCCTTTACATTTTCTATTTCATGTTGCCCCTTCTTCCATTAAATTATATAAATTGAGTGTCATCCCTAACTTGCTGAATGCGGCAAAATCCTTAATCCCCAGATTTTGGAAACAGAGTACTTGCCCTTCTCTTAGGTGTCCGTTTATGAACCAGCGGTAAATGATCGTTGCTCCTGTGAATGCCGTTTATGAAGCGGTGTAGATCAGTTCTCCGACCGAAGGGAGAACGATCTATAAACGCTGGAAAACGGCTGCTTTTACTATAATCTCGAGAGATTACAGTAAGAGATCAGTTTACTAAGCAGAGGTAAATTATGGCTGCTTAGTTTTTGGTTCCTCTGATTCTCCAGCTCTGGGCTGGAGAATCTGGAGGGAGAACACAGATCTCCGGTGAAGGGCTGACATTGCTCCGCGCTGATCTCCTGAGTGTCATAAACTGTGAATGACCAGAGAGTGGCTGCGATCCTCTGAATCACAGCTATTCTCTGTGTCATAAACGGACACCTTAGTGACTGGAAGAAAGAGGTAGATGCCATCATGGAAGCAGAACGATGGGTGCATACCATTAAAAACCAACAGGACAAATTTAAAGATGTGTAGATGGGTTGGTTGTATTATTCTAATGAGATACCAGATGCCTGAGTATCTTTCTACATAATGAGTACCTACCTTAGTTATTGTACTTGCCTGACCAGGTAGCTCTGATACATCTCTATGCCTGCCTCACTGGATTTGCAGACTTGCAGATTTGTTTCCCCCTTTGTTTTCCTTTTGCTATTCTATGTTCTTTCTTTTTTTTCCCCTGAGATATGGTTATACCGTTTCTCTTGTAGGGGAGTTCCATGGTTTAGTGTTCAATCTGTTGAATATACAACACTACATTTTTGTACTGCTTTGGTCACCACATGCAGCCAGGCTGCCAATAAGACCTCTTCTAGGATCTTTATAGGAGGAAACGTTGCTGCAAATCAAAATGTACCCATTTAAATGATAGTGGGTAAATGCCATAAAGTCAGTCCTCCAAGCTACCACAAGATTGAACAAACACCTCTTCATTCAGTCGGAACAAAAAACATTTAGTGGGCTGCCTAATGCTGCATGTTATGAAAAGACTGCCATTTAGGAACTGCTTACAGTATATCCAGAGTCAGTTCATTGCAAAAAGCACAAAATCATCACTCTGAGCAAAAAAAGAAAATATGTATTAATCCTACGAGTCATTCTTTACTTTATCTACTTCATAGGTCACGAAACAGAAGACTTTCTTCTTGTGCACCCCACTTCACACAGTTCAACAATCAAAATGTGTATGACACCATTTCAAGAAATTAAGTTGTTCTGATAAGAAAGGGTGATCCTACTCTGTATTGGGTCCTTGATATTAAGATGTGAGTTTTCTTCAATAATGACAGCTTAAAAGTTAGAAAAAGATCAGTGCACCAGAAAAGTAGCACACTGAAACTAGCTGTTTTTAATAATGGCGCTTGAGTAATATATAGATTATTATTCAAGACAGTAGTGGTCACCTATGTCCTCATAGATCTTGGACAATATTGAAAATATTCTATTATTGTATATGTATATAATAGTTGGACTTTAATATTGGATGCAATTTAATCAAACTATATTATTGGATGCACTTGTGTTTGTGTATAGATTATATATATATACCAATTTTCTTTTTTTCTGTATATATATCACTATTAATGTTTGGGCATTGATGTTATTTATCATTTTTGGTAGTGCTGCACTAACTTGGGTTATTTATTTTGCTGAAGGTAGAGTGTGACCACCTTTTTGTGCTAGCTGGCGACGAATTCTATACGATATATTTTTAGTTTTCATTGAAGGGTGTGCGCAGATGTATATTAGGTAGTAGTTTTATGGTGCCAACAATATAACTATTCATTGCATTTAGGCTTCATCATCACTGCGTGTGTGTTTGCTTGTGCACGATGAGGAGTGTTTGGGGGGGTAGAGTAGCCCATTTATTTCAGAAGGCTGCCCTACCCACCAGAAGTGTGGGGAGTTCTCAACCCTTTTTTTAAATTGTACTGAACTGAATCACATGGTGCTGCAGAAAAATCGCACTGCGGTTGACAATGCATGTGTGGTTACCTTAAAAATTAATGGTACCCCCACATGTCTGCTAAAGTGCAGAGTTTTTCTTTGCGCACGTTCTCCACTGTCAAGAATCAGCAGCTGGGCTGACCAGATATATATGGCCTCACAAAGGAACTGGGACCAGACCATATGTATATACCTTTAAAGTGAGATTTATTTACAGTGGATGTAAGATAACTACACACTAGCAAAGCAATAAACATGAAATGTATGAAAATCAGAACTGAATAACAAAATGCAGCAACCCACACAACTAACTGTAGAAATATACTGTATGTGTGTGTGTGTATATATATATATATATATATATATATATATATATATATATATATATATATATACACACACAGTATATTTATATACACACACACACACACACACACACAAGTACACAAGTGAAATATGCAAGGCAGGGGAAAACTGGAGGAGCAGATGGGAAGGAGGAAAGCAGGACTAAGAAAGGAACAAGAGGGAACAGGGAACAAGGCAACAGGGTACTGGATACAGGGCAAGATCAAGAGTTAATGGTAACAGAGTCTAGCAGCAACACAGCAAACTGGGCACAAGGCAGGAGCAGCCAAAACACTGATGCAAGAAGCCATAGCAGAAGTGGAACTTAAATAACCCACAACAGGTGTGGCCAGGTGGAGCTGATTGCTGAAATCTGTAGACTGCTGGGAGACACACACAAGAGGAACCAGGTCCTGACACCCACCCACAGAGATGTGAACCTAGCCTTAAAGGAGAAGTATAGCCAAAGGTATTTTGGCTATACTTCTCCTGTAGGTCACAGGATTACAATTGGTTCTGCACTCCTGTGACCCGTTTTTAACCGATAACAGGCAAAAGTCCACCATCAGCTGATGTCACCCAGCTGAACCAGGCTCTGAAAAGATCCCAACCATATGGTCGGGATCATCCCAGAATCTTGGACCAGCACCTGGCTCAGCCTCTCTGCGTTCCGCTGAGAGCCTAAGCCAGCCCCTGCCCCCTCATTGAGCACTGGAGGGGCAGAGCAGAGAGCTTGTGGATTCTCTGCCAAGATTGTAGGGGAATACTAAGCAATCAGCAGTGTTTGATCACTCAGTTCCTACTGCACAGGTGGCAGGGGACAGATGCAGCATTGGACCTCACCACCTAGGCGAGTATAAAAATGTTTAATTTTTTTTTTAAGTCCATACTTCTCTTTTAAGCTACAGTAAAATGCATTGATAAAGCAGAAAAGTTTCAATGCATACAATACATATACACAGTCTTATTTTTCCATTAGAACAGTAGTAAACTGCAGGTAAAAACAAAAATGAAAAAATCCCCTGCAAGGAAATGCCAGAATGTGTTTGTATGCATCGCAGGTAAGGACTTACCTTAAAACAAAGCTCTCCAGTGGCATGCTGTCACTGCTGCAGAAGCTTTCATCTTCACCGGGTCTTCCTTCCCTGTTCCCGAGCTCCAGTTGTCTAACTGGCCGAGCCTCGATGACGTCATTCCCGCACATGCACGCAGAAGTCCCGAGCCCCGGCACAGTACTCTGAAGGAATGGGTATGCTGTTCCTTCAGAGCGCATGCACCGGCTCTATAAAGAGAGAATATCTCCTAAATGGTGCACATTTAGGAGATATTCATTTTACCTACAGGTACAGTAATCTTTATTATAAGTTTACCTGTACGTAAAAGTTACAAATAAGAGTTTACTACCACTTTAACAACATGAATGCTTGCAACTTTGTGTGTAACAAATAACAATTTAACACATCACTATTAACATCACTATTATCCAATAAATCTCTGACCCAACCATTTACCACCTAAGCTGCTGGTGCATCAGAGGTCCTGAGGATTTGATGATCAAGCAGAGTAGGTGCAGATTTGACTGATTACATACTGACCATTGTCATGAGGGTCAATGTACTGAGGTGAGCGTATACCCAACAGTGTCTTGTTGTAGTGGAAGTTTTCAATTTGAACGTCTCTTGAGCACTTGGATGGAGTGACTGCATGTTTTTATTTTATGGGATGTTTAGCGATTTTTGTCCACACATTTATTAAATTTATGCTAGCATAAATAAAGTATTTGAGAGTTATTGTTTTATTGGATTTATTGCATTTTGGTAGCACAGAATTCATGTCTTTAGTGATTTCATGGTGATTTATTTAATGTTATGCTTGCAGCTTGATAGTTGTACACTGGTGCACAGGATTATTATGCATTTAACCTTATTTTTTATACATAAACATTGAACACTGTTTTTTTTTTGCCTTCCTCTGGATCAACTGTGGGTATAAGATTATAACTTTTTTTTTAATGGTTGAATTAGATGGACTTTTGTCTTTTTTCAGCCAGACTAACTATGTAATACATAATCCAGAATTTACAGGCCACTGTGGGTGTTCTAAAGAAAAAAGCACAGCAATGCTGTTTCCTTGCAGTCTTTCTGTTTCTAATTGACGTTTTGGACAGAATCACAGTAACGAGAAGGGATTTATTTATTTGTGTGTGATAATTTCAGCTTGAGCTACTGAGCTCTGTAAGCAACAGACTTTTTACAAGCAAAGCTAAGGAGAAGCTGTAAAATATGGAAAAAGGAGCCAAAGTGTACATAAGGTTACAATCTACAGTTGCAACTATTTTCTAAAATTAGAAAAAAATAAAAGTTACTGTGTTGCAATATGGCAAACCTATTTACTCATTTTGTGTGACTGGCTCACTGCTTTTTTCCCCACAATCCTGCTCACAGCTGTAAGTGATAAAGAGGAACCCCATTATAATGGAAGTCTTTTTAAAAATACTTTCTAAGAATATACATTTAAGGGGTATCTTCTTTTCTTCAGCAAAACTTTAGGACTAAATAGAACCAAATAGAGACAGATGCGGCAGTGAAGGCATATTCATCATTGCACTTCTAATCTATCCTGTCCACACATCAGCCTGATCAGAAATAGGAAATTGACTTACTAAGTAGATGAGATTTAGTGCTGAACTGCAATCGACCATTCGGGTAGACGTGATATTGTGATGTTTGAATACATTGCAACCATAAATGAATGTAATTTTCTCCTTGGTTGGAAAAGGCTGAATAAGTAGGTGGTGGATGTTTAAAGACATTGAAAGAGAATAAACCTCCCAAATGGAAATCTGACCCTGCATAGAGATAAAGACATGAGTATTGTGCCAGTATCACTGGGTGACATCTATAAATGCTGATAAGAATGGAAACTGGGAATTACTCGCACAGAAAAAAATGTATTTGCAATCACAGGAATGTAATTCCTTTATTTTAGCCTTTCAAGTGTTCTACAATCATGTTTAATGACCATGAGTGCAGGCTACCTTGAGGCACGAAGCCAAAACAATCTCCATATGTAGACTCAAATTTGCTTCTTTCTCATTCACTTGAGAGCTCTATTTTCAGCTCCTAAACTAGAACGAAGATAATGAGTCTTTTTTTTCTTTTACCATTAACTACTTTATTCCAATAGCCATTCTGGAAAGAAAGGACATTAGGTTATCACAACCAACATTCTTATAGAAGCCATGGAAATAAGTGAAATGAAGAATCTGAATGCACAACAGAATGAGATTTACAGTATGTATTAAGCTAGAATTGTATTGTCCTTTAAATCTAAATCTCTCTGGCAGAGTAATGCTCCACAATTTTTGTCTTGTTAGATTAAACTTCTGTTGAAGTGAGCCTTTCCTAAAAGAAATATGGGGCTACCATTGCTGACATTCTGCCATCAATACTTTAATACCTAACCAAGAACAAGTATTTGGGTTGGGAAAGTAAGTTCCAGTCAGTTTCTATTTTTTTCCACACAGCTTAGAAATCGAAAATTTAAAATTGAATTGGCTGTGCTCCAATTAAGACAAATTTGTATTAATCCCCACCCCCAACAACGATTAATATACAGTTGCAAGAAAAAGTATGTGAACCCCTTGGGATTACGTGGAGTTTTGCATGAATTGGGCATAAAATGTGCTGTGAACGTCATCTAAGTCACAACAATAGAAGAACACAGTCTGCTGAACATAATACTACACAAACATTAGATGTTGCCATGGTTTAACCGCACATAACAAGTAAACATTCACAGTGCAGGGAGGAAAAAGTATGTGAGGCCCTAGCTTAATGACTTCTCCCAGAGCTAATTGGAGCCAGGAGTGAGCCAACCTTGACTCCAATCAGTGTGATGATATTGGATGTGTTGCTGACAGCTGTCCTGCCCTTAAAAAACACACACCTGTTTTGGGTTTACTGGTTTCAAGAAGCACTGTCTGATGTGAACCATGCCTCGCAGAAAAGAGCTCTCAGAAGACCTACGATCAAGAATTGTTGATTTACATGAAGCTGGAAAGGGTTACAAAAGTATCTCCAAAAGCCTTGATGTTCATGTGTCCATGGTAAGACAGACTGTCTACAAATGGAGAAAGTTTAGCACTGTTGCTACTCTCCCTAGGCGTGGTCATCCTGTAAAAATGACTGCAAGAGCACAGCGCAGAATGCTGCATGAGGTAAAGAAGAATCCCAGAGTGTCAGCTAAAGACCTACAGAAATCTCTGGCACATGGTAACATTTTTGTTGACACATCTACAATAAGGAAAACATTAAACAAGAATGGAGTACATGGGAGGACACCACGGAGGAAGCCATTGCTGTCCAAAAAGAATATTGCAGCACGTTTGAAGTTTGCAAAAGAGCACCTGGATGTTCCACAGCACTACTGGCAAAATATACTGTGGACAGATGAAACCAAGATTGAGTTGTTTGGGAAGAACACACAACACTATGTGTGGAGAAAAAAAGGCACAGCACACCAACATCAAAACCTCATCCCCACTGTAAAACATGGCGGAGGGAGCATCATGGTTTGGGGCTGCTTTGCTGCCTCAGGGCCTGGACGGATTGTTGTCATTGATGGGAAAATGAATTCCAGAGTTTATCAAGACATTTTGCAGGAAAACGTCCGCCAGCTGAAGCTCCGCAGAGGATGGGTGATGCAACAGGACAATGACCCAAAGCATACAAGTAATTCAACAAAACAATGGCTGCAACAGCACAGAATACGCCTTCTGGAGTGGCCCAGTCAGAGTCCTGACCTCAACCCGATTGAAATGCTGTGGCATGACCTTAAGAGAGCGATTCACACCAGACATCCCAAGAATATTGCTACACTGGAACAGTTTTGTGAAGAGGAGTGGTCCAAAATTACTCCAGATCGTTGTGCAGGTCTGATCTGCAACTACAGGAAACATTTGGTTGAGGTTATTGCTGCCAAAGTAGGGTCAACCAGTTATTAAGTCCAAAGGTTCACATAGTTTTTCCTCCCTGCACTGTGAATGTTTACATGTTATGTGCAATTAAACTATGGCAACATCTAATGTTTGTGTAGTATTATGTTCAGCAGACTGTGTTCTTCTATTGTTGTGACTTAGATGACGTTCACAGCACATTTTATGCCCAATTCATGCAAAACTCCACGTAATCCCAAGGGGTTCACATACTTTTTCTTGCAACTGTATCTCATGAAACAGTTGTTATGTGCACTCCTGGATTAGTGACCCAAAGTACTGAAACCAGAGGGTCAGCATGATAGCCAGGGAGCTAGCATAGCAGAATGTAATTTATCAATGGTAGCTTCATTAACAGGAAAGGTTAACCTGGTTCCTAACTGAATAGTATTTACACTTGTTATATAGTTTGATCTCTGAACTGTGTATCATAAACAATTGCCATTTTAAAAATACAGTTCACCTTTTCATCCTTTGTTGCATCTCATTGCAGCTGATCTCCTGCAGCCTCTTTGGAGCCATTCTTATATACAGTGATTCTTGCATTACTCATGGTAGTGTAGCACTACCCTCGTGAGGGCCGCTGTGTTGTGGGTACCCCTAAGCTCTGCACAGCCAGGCGACATGCACTTTTGTCACACTTGCATCCACAGTCAATGAACAGTCCATGAGTTTGGTTTTGTTATTTTTTATTAAGGAAAATAAATAGGATAGGGTAGTAGGGATTACGGGATGCCCAGTTTGGCTTGAATCAATGAAGGGGGGACAACATCCTTCCTATGTACAGAAACGGATCCTGGACTGTTCTTTTCCTTAAAAGCTGTTAGTCTTTGCGGATCAGTAGCAACAGCCCTTTATGGGTGAGGAACTAGCAGCCCCTCAAAAATCAACTTAGCTTCTTGTAATTACAAGCAGATATGTCTTCTCTACCCTGTAGAACTGCTTCCAGCTCCACCGCCTGCTGACGCTACCAGCCCTCCTGGCTGCTCTGAAGATCTCCCAGGACAAGGATAAAGGATTAGGTTCAGCACTGTCCTTTAAAATCTTGCTACATGTGGCAGTCTTTCCCCTTGTGAATCCCTGGGTGCTGATGCACTCTGTCCTATTTGCTCCCACTGCTCCCAGGTCTTGATCCCAATCATGCTGCACTGCTGAATGTGTCCTACTGAGCCAGCCTGACCTAGACCTTGGGGACCCCTCCCAGGCACTGACAGTCTCCCCAGAACTCCATCTTCCTTCTGACTCTTCTGTCAGTCTGACTCTCCCATATAATTATCGGTCGGTTCACCACTCTGCCAGGGCCTCAAAACCTAGGATTGGCTAGACTCCCATAAACATGCAGATTAGGGCTCTACCCCTTCCTGCCTCCTGACTTCTGGAAGGTTCTATGGTCCTCCAGGGCCAGGAGTAGGCGATAGAGTCCCAATCTGTTAAGTCATCCAGCTGACCTGCAGTAACCCGGCCTTATTCAGAGACTCGCACAGTTACCATGAGTTATACACAATGATTTTACCTGCAATACACTACACTATTCTAGTAGAACGCTAGAGGGTACTACAGCAGATTTCATGAAAATGAAAACATTTCAGTATGTGAAGCAATCTGAAGCCAGTGTGACAATGCAGGAGCAGAGTTGGGAGACAGGTACTGAGAGTCGTTGCCCTATTACAGGAAGTTTCTGGACATGGCACTTCATTTCATAAAGCACTGCACAAACTGTTGGCACTATATAAATCCTGTATAGTAATAATAATTTCATGATCACCAGGTATTATATTTATGAAATCTGCAGATTTAAAGATATTGAAAATGACTTCTGAAATGACAATATAGCTGAACTTTACCATGAAAAAAAAACATTCTCTATTGCTATAGTGAACTAACTTACCTGTAATGAAGGATGTCCCACATTGTGCAGGAAGTTAGATCCTGTAGAAATCTTCACTGAAGGAATGTGCTGTCCTCTTCCTGTTTCTCAACTTCAGGTGCTGCAGGGGGTAATAGCTTTGGGTCTTCTCTGAAGCTGCTGTAAAAATGCTCCTGACAAGGACCAACCCCTTAATGCCTGTAAATGGGGGGAAATCTTATGAGTTGCTGGATTTTCTTCTCCAATCACAAATCACATTACAGGTCATTAAAGCAATGAAAGAATGATTCTCAGCGGAGGAGGAAATGGAGGGTGGCGGTTCCTTGTCGGGAACTTTTTCACAGCAACTGCACAGAATAATTAAGTCCATTAAATGTCTGGTGCTGGACAGGAAGAAGATGGGGCATCCCCTGAAGTGAAGATTTCCCCAGAATCCAGCTGCCTGCAAAACATTCTGGGGAATTGTGTTTACATATACAGTTGTTTTCAAAATAATAGCAGTCAGACATCACTAACCTGATCAATCACTGTTTTTGGTAGAAATGATATTTCTACATGGCAAATAATTTACTAGCAGGTGTAGTAGAGTAATAGAAATCCAACAGACCCAACAGTCATGACATGCATGCTGCTGATTCTGTGTAATTGAAAGGGGCATGTTAAAAATAATAGCAGTGTAGAGTTCTATTAGTGAGGTCATTCATTCTTTAAAAAACAGGTGGCAATTATTGCCCTTATTTAAGGAAGGAAGGCAGCAAATGTTGTATATGCTGGTTACAGTGCATTTCTCTCTGAAATTCTGAGGAAAATGGGTCATTCGAGACATTGTTCAGAAGAACAGCGTACCTTGATTAAAAAGTTGATTGGAGAGTGGAAAACATATAAAGAAGTGCAGAAAATGATAGGCTGCTCAGCTAAAATGATCGCAAATGCTTTAAAATGGCAACCAAAACCTGAAAGGCGTGGAAGAAAGCAAAAAACTACCATTTGAATGGATGAAAGAATAGCCAAAATGGCAAGGACTCAACCAACAATCAGCTCCAGGAAGATCAAAGAAGGTCTAAAGTTACCTGTGAGTACTGTTACAATTAGAAGACGCCTATGTGAAGCCAAGCTATTTGCAAGAAGCCCCCGCAAAGTCCCACTGTTGAAAAAAAAGACATGTGCTGAAGAGGTTACAATTTGCCAAAGAGCACATTAACTGGCCTAAAGAGAAATGGCGCAACATTTTGTGGACTGATGATAGTAAGATTGTTCTTTTTGGGTCTAGTGGCCGGAGACAGTTTGTCAGACGTCCCCCAAACACTGAATTCAAGCCACAGTACACTGTGAAGACAGCGAAGCATGGTTGCGCAAGCATCATGATATGGGGATGTTTCTCATACTACGATGTTGGGCCTATTTATCGCATACCAGGGATCATGGATCAGTTTGAATACATCAGAATACTTGAAGAGGTCATGCTGCCTTATGCTGAAGAGGAAATGCCCTTGAAATGGGTATTCCAACAAGACAACAACCCCAAACACACTAGTAAACGTGCAACATCTTGGTTTCAGACCAACAAAATTGACATTATGGAGTGGCCAGCCCAATCCCCAGATCTTGATCCAATAGAAAACTTGTGGGGTGACATCAAAAATGCAGTTTCTGAGGCAAAACCAAGAAATAGAGAAGAACTGTGGAATGTAGTCCAATCATGCTGGGCTGGAATACCTGTTCACAGGGGCCAGAAGTTGGTTGACTCCATGCAACACAGATGTACAGCAGTTCCCACAAACAGTGCTTATACAACTAAATATTAATTAAGTGATTCAAAGAAAAGCAAAATCTTCAAACATTTTTCAGTTTATATAGTGAATGTTTGAGTTTGTAAAGAAGAATACAAACACTGATATTTTTTTGAACAGTCTAATATTCACTTTTCTTCATTTCTTTTAGAGGAACAACACAAATTTGATATATTTTTCTTCATGTTTTGATTTGGAATAGAATGTGTAGTGTTCCCAATGCATATGTGTGTATGGAAATAAAAGCTATTAGAAGGATTTTGAGCTTTATTCACTTTTTCAACACACTGCTATTATTTTGAACACAACTGTACTTTAAGCTTTTAAGGGTAGGAAAAGTGTAACCTATAAAAACGTATTAAAAGTAACTAAATATATTTTGGCACAAAACTTAGCAAAATGCATCAAGGTTTATTTTGTGATGTCTGTTTATCTGTACAAATCCCTATATCTTCACATGATGTTTATCAGGTGAACCTATGCATAATTATCCACCCAGTTTTGCCTGCAGTTGCTGGCATTTACTTGCCGTTTCCCTTTTACATTCTTAGAAGATATAGAGGCAGTTATAAAAGGCAAATACATATATGGTTTTAAGTTTGAAATCCTCATTTTCAACCCAGGGAAGTCTTAAATTTGCTGTGGGAGCGAGAACAAGCACAGTATGTCCTCCAAAGAAAGCAATGGGCAAATTGGCAGTTAAATCATTCATTCACATTCTCTGAGCAGTGACAAGGACCAGTGACTGTAATATTCACCATATTATAAATGTAGTGAATGTTACCAAGACCTGGATTTCCCATTGAAAAATAGGAAACTCATATGTCTTGCTGTCAGGAGTGTGTAGCACTCCTGCTCCATGACAACTGCTGGTCTCATTCCAACATCCTGGTTTTAGTTGTGATATATTCTCCCTGTCTGTCTATCCCCCTTCAAGGTGACTGATGTGGCCAGTCTCTGGGAGGAGACCAAACCTGATTTAAGCCAGCCAAGCCTGCAGTCACATGATTGTGAAATTGCATTTGTAAGACATGCCCAAGCTCCCTGTTTGTCTGCCAGTTTGGATTCCCTTGTTGATGACCTCAGATCGACTGCTCTCTGAACTCTGACTGCAGATTTGACCCTGAATAATCTGAACCTTGCCTGACTTGTACCTGAGGGAAAAAAAAGGAAACACTGACAGAGGCACAAGATGCCTAAGTCAAGCAGGTCCAAAAGAGGTCAAACTGCGGCTTGTAATAAGAAAATTGTATATATCTTTAACTGCAGTAAAAAAACACACAAATCAAAACACATGATAAAACAGAAGCATTTGAATGGGGAGAACCTCACCACAACCAAAGAGAAAGATAAAAGAGAATGTGATGGTTGTTCGGGGTGACGCCACACATGCTATAGTCCCAGCACCAAGGAAGGGTTATTGAAAACCCAGATGGAATGGGTGTAGGATGAGGGAATAGGAGGAATAGTGTCAGAGAGAACTATAGAATAGAAATCAAGGTCATGAAGTAAATTTAGGAAATAGTCCGCTTGTTTTCTAAATAATTATCCGGATTTCACATGCAGAAACGACAAATAATACGCATGATAATGATAACAAGGCATATGACCAAAGGTAGTATTGGAACAAAAAAATAAGTCCTCTGAAACGTCCTCAAGGCTGTAGATGATGTAAACCTGGATGGAAATATAGAACCAGGTGCAGCAATATATATCCCATAGAGACCGGATTCAATATATATTTTTTCAAGATGGATTTCACACTGTGTGCAATATTGAAATAGTGTTCTAAAAAGAAATCATGGCGATTTAGATGGTGGCTTAATTGCCACATAGATTACTTCATGCAGACAAATAGGAACACTCCAGCAGCCACAATACGCACATCTCAGTGAGAGATCAGTATATTGTAGATCATGAAGTGTAAACACCGATCCCACAATACCAGCTTACTGACTTGTACCTGGACTGTCATTGAACCCCTCCACCTGTCTTCCAATCACAAGTACCTCTTTGCTGTGCTCAGTTTGCCCCAGCATGGTAGCCAGGCACTATAGCATTGTGTATAAGTCCTGGGGGCAATCGAGTACCAGTAGGCCTGCTTGCCTAATAGAAAAGGGGGCTGCTATAGGTGTAGAACACAGAAGCCAGTTATAGTGTCTGACCACCTGCATTAGGGGTAAGTGTGACACTAGCAAACGTAATAAAATCTGGCATGCAGGCAGTGAATGTGATTTGTAACTATGGAGTATAATCAGAGAGCAAATCCTTTATTGTTATATGAGTATGCCCGCACTGTTTATTTTATTTTTTTTTAATACTCACAAAAAACTATTGTTTCTGGAATCAAAATGTTATATTGGCAGGTGAAATATAAAAAAAAACAACACACAAAAGTGACTTAGCATGCAAATAAACATTAAATCCACCCTCACGCAGGAGCTGCTGATAAATAAAACAAACACTAGTTTCATAAATATCACACATATACAAAAAAAGTAAAGTAAAGAAAAAGCTTACAGTATTAATCCCCATAAGCACACAGAGGTGTCTATAAGCACTTGTGTGTCTCTACAAATACAACAAAAGTAGAATAAACAGGAATACAGAACCATCCTGTGGGCATTTTAAGGCAACTAACATGTATCAAGCGTAGTTTGCTAAATGGAATGTTAACAGTTGATTTTGGAGAAGAAAGAAGAAGGAAAGAGAAAAGAAAAAAAAATAGGGGAGGGGGGAAGGGAAGACCACGGAGACCGCTTGAGGAACTTGAAGAATAGCATAAAAATCAGGATGGGAGGTTCTACTCAAGCATTAAAGTTGCAGGAGACAAGGGATGTTTGAGGAAAGAGGGAAATAGTCAAGCCAAGTCTGCCATATAGAAATACATTTATTGTGGATGCCCTACAGGATAGCTGTTAACATTTCATTCACCATCTTGCCCTATATTCTAGAGTTAGCTTCTTCAAAATTAAGGGATGGAGATATCCAAGTACAGGCAAAAGTCTGCTTGGTAGCTACAAAAATATGAGTGATAAGGACGCAACTGCATCGGGGTTGTCAGGTACGGGTTTGTGGAATAGGGCCAAAAAACCCTTTTGATGATTGATATATATATATATATATATATATATATATATATATATACATATATATATATATACACACACATATAAACCTTTAATCAATTTTAGAAGCTTTGGCATCACGTCAAACCTACTAAAAGCAAATCATTCCTGAGTACCTCCTGTCACCAATAGCAATTCCTGAGAACATTTAGCCATTGCTTTTACAATGGCTTGCTGTCAGGTTGCAAAACGAAGTGCTGTAAGCTGTGAAATATCAAGCAAAGGAACATTGCAAATGTAGGGACCCTGTCTTAAGCTGGGGTGTTCCTATTTAAAATAAGTTGTTTTTTTTTTTTTTCAGCTAGGCTGCAGCAAGTTTGAGCTTTGTTTATATTTTCTGTGCTCTGATGTTCTCATAGGCTAAGTATGTTGAATGCTTCTGCCTGCTATTGTTGAGGAAGTTGAGTAACCAGTGTGGGAAGGCTTCCTCTGATTAACTGCGGTAGAGATTGTGACATCTTCATTCCACCTCTCCATCTCATCCAATCAGACGAATCCCTGTATTATTTCATAAAAAAGCAAGGCTTTCGGTGAATGGCTAAAAAGTAGTGTTGCACCGAAATGAAAATTCTGGTGCCAAAACCTAAACCAAAACTTCAAAATGCACTTTGCAGAAAACCGAAATCGAAACCGAAATGTGCAGTTTTTAAAAATGAATATATATTTTTTGGAAAAGAATACACTTTGATTAAAAAAAAATATTTCCCAATTTTTTTGTAAAATATGAAAAAGGATGTTACAGTGAGTAAATAGATACCCAAAATGTCATGCTTTAAAATTGCGCACGCTCGTGGAATGGTGTGAAACTGCGGTACTTAAAAATCTCCGTGAGTGATGCTTTAAACATTTCTACAGGTTAGCAGTGTAAAGTTACAGAGAAGGTTTAATGCGAGAATTATTGCTCTTGCTCTGACGTTCGTGGCGATATCTCACGTGTGTGGTTTGAACACCATTTACATATGTGGGCATGGTTTACGTATGCGTTCACCACTACGTGCGAGCACGGGCCCATGGTGAACTTTTTTCTAAAAATTTATTTAATGGGGTTTTTTGGGGGGGTTTTTGTACTGTCCCTTTAAAAAAAATTTGAATCACTTTTATTCTTATCACAAGAAATGCATGCATCCCTTGTGATAGAAATAATTAGTGACAGTTAATGTACCTTATCTCTTTATGTAGAGATATGGGGTCAATAAGACCCCACATCTCTCCTCTGCAATGTAAAGCATTGGATCAAAAAAAAGCATTGATCTAGTGCTTTAAAAAAAAAAAATGTCCGGAACCGGCAGTGACATTGCTCCGGTCCTGCAAGGGCATAGAGATGAGTGGAGGCCATCTTACCTTCACTAATCTCTATGCCCAGCACCAGGATCATTGGATGGTTTCTCAGATAAGGCTGAGAACTACCAAGCAGCGACGGGCGGGCGGGTAGCAGCGATGGGCGGGGTTTTTTTTGGCACCTGTAACACCCGAAAAGGGTGTTTTTGGCCAAACCATTTAAGCCAATGAAATTTTGGTGCATGATTTTATTCCAGCAGCAGGCGGGAAGTCCCTCTAACACAGCACTAGTTACTGTAGGTGACTGATGCTACATACAGATTAAACTGCACTGGCAATGGCCACATCAGTTACTAAAGAAATTAGATGGTTTGGACCAGCTTGGCCCACACTCACTATTTAAAGTGAAAGTAAAACTAGAGTTCAGCTTTAACAAAAAGAAAATGAATGCAGCCACCACACCTAAGGAGGTCATATGTGACATTTTTGTTGTGGGTTTAGATACACTTTTAGAAAGCTGAGCGAGGCATGATGCCAAACAAACTTAAAATAGATTTAGGATTTATATACACTCTAAACACTTTCAAATTCCTCTATTTGACTAGTGCACATTAAATTGTGGTTCTCACCAGGGTATTTTACAGTATAAATGAGTGTATTCCATACTAGCTTACAAATTGACTAACTTCCCACTAACATTCCAAATGATGATAATAAAAGCCTATTGCCTCTGAAGGTGCTTCTCTCATTGCAGGCTGCCTGTGTGCCAACTTCAAACCAGGCATTTAAAAAAAAAAGCAAAGCTTGTAACAGACGGGGAAAGTAGGTCAGCACAAGTCATGCGTGCGCACACACTCCAGTTAATGCAGTTAAACTTTGTAATGGACAATTGAAATAAAGAGTTTAACTTTCTCATTGATTCTTTCCATGACTCATCGCGTCTCAGCATGGGCTCCCTCCTCCGGAATCAGTACACCTGTTCTCTACATGCTCTGTTTCAATTTTTAACACTCAGGATGATTTTTAATGATGCAGAAAATGTGTTCACTTTTAATTGGTGGTCAGAAAGGTCCTGTTAGTGTATGTATAGCCAGAACATTTTTTTAGTTTTGGCCATAGTAGAGAAGGGTTAGAACCCCTTTGGGGTTATTTTGTTGTGGTGTACCATCAGGGAAAATTCACTTCACTTCTTGCTCCAGAGATGCAATGGGAAGGTTTACGGTTCAATTTCTTTAGAAAGCAGCAACAGCCTAAATAGAACAACTTGTCCCCTGTAGAGGAGGACCTTTGCTCTCTTGTGGAAACAGTCGTCTGACACACACTTTACTGACACCAAAGATCCATTATCTCCTGCGCTCAAAGACTCAGATCAAACGGGCATTAGTAACAAACAGCGTGTTCATCCGCTGGTGATCAGAGGTTGTGCAGCTCTATCATGAAGCTGGGAAAGCTTAATAAAACTGTAGAAGGGGAAGAAGGAAAGCGCGCACAAACCCTTGCGCATTACCTCAATAAATAGTGACTAATTTTTTTTTTATTTAGGAAATATTCTCACAAAAGTGACGGTAAAACAGGCATACATTAACCATAATCCACACAGGGTTACAGGTCATTTCAAAGGTGGATAAAAGCTAACGCGTTTCGACAGGTGGTCCCTTCTTCATCAGAGCTGGGTTTGGCAGATAGAAACTTCAGTATAGCAGAGTTCCCATGGCAAGGAGACATTCAGCCACTGAGTGTCAGTATTACAGCAGTTCAGCCTGTTTAAACACTGATACTCAGTGGCTGAAACGCGTTAGAATTTATCCCCCCCTTTGGATTTACCTGTAACCCTGTGTGGATTATGGTTAATTTATGCCTGTTTTAGCATCACTTTTGTGACTATATTTCCTAAATAAAATAAAATTAGTCCCTATTTATTGAGGTAATGCGCAAGGTTTGTGTGCTCTTTCTTTCTTCCCCTTCGACACACTTTGCTGATCCAGAGCTAAAACTCTCCAATCAGCAGGCAGCATTATTGAATAGGAATTTCTAGGTCTGACTCAGCAGGGGGCTTGTCAGACCTCTACAGGGAGACCACTGCTTTCACCTAGAGAGCAAGCGTCCTTCTCTGCAACACTCTACCAGGAGATACGCTTTCATGCTCAGGCTGTGGCTGCTTTCTGAAGAAACAAACTGTAAGGTTTTCCACAACTTTTGTTTGCCCCTGGAAATTATTTAGTCAATCTAAACTGAAAATTACTAACACCACCCAAAAATGTGTTTTTACATTTAATAAAATGGGCAACAGTCTAAAGTTCATCAGGTTTTTGTGTCTGTTTTGCAGTGCACTAAAAACCTGGCAGATGTGTTCACACTTTTCTCACATTTTGAATGACAATTGCGCAGTCATGCAACACTGTACCCATATAACATTTTGATCATTATTTTCACACAAATAGAGCTTTCTTTTGGTGGTATTTAATCGCCACTGAGTATTTTATTTTTTGCACTATAAACAAAAAAATTTGCAAAAATTTTGAAAAAAAAAATGTCTTTGTTTCTATTATAAAATTTTTCAAACAGGTAATCTTTCATCTTCACTGATGTGTACTGATGAGGCTGCACTGAAAGGTAGCACCGTTGGGCACTGATGAGGTGGCACAGATAGGCGGCACTGATAGGCTGCATTGATGAGGTGGCACTGATGAGGCGGCACTGGTGGGCATTTATAAGGAGGCACTGATGGGCAGTGCTGACTGGCGGCACTGACTGACAGTACTGACTGATGGCACTGACTGGCGGCACTGATGGGTGCAACTGCTGGGCAGCACTGCTGGGCAATGATAGATGGTACTTCTGGGCACTGATGGGTGGCACTGCTGGGCACTGGTGGGTGGCACTGATGGGCACAGATGGGCACTGGTGGGTGGCACTGACAGGCACTGCTGGACACTGGTAGGTGGCACTGCAGGACACTGGTGGGCAGGGGCGGACTGACCAATCCGGAAACGCGGGCACTGCCCGAGGGCCCGGGGTCAGTAGGGGGCCCCATGAGATGCCCCTGGTACCTTTTTCATAGGCTTTTTTGAGTTTGGGCAAGGACACAGGGGCCCCATGATCCCCTATTGCCCGGGGGCCCCATGAGATGTCAGTCCGCCCCTGCTGGTGGGTGGCAATGCTGGGTGACACTGCTGGGCACTGATCATTATTGCCCTGATGATCAGTGCAGATGTCCTCTGTGACATTTGCCAATTATTGGCAGTACTTTCCTCATGCTGTGATAGCGTGAAAAAAGTGCTGCCGATAACCAGCAACTGTATTTACCCAGTGATCTGCTGTGTCATTGGACAAAGCTGATCATGTAGTAAAAGGCCGCTGTGATTGGCCTTTTACCTCATCATGTGATCAGCTGTGTCTGTAGGACACAGCATTCACACACAGCGCCAGGTGCGCACGGGAGCGCACATTCTGGGACGACATCATATGACGCCCTCCCAGAACTGGACAACTGCACTGTAGCCATTGTTCTGCTATAGCATGGTTGTGAAGTGGTTAAAAGATAAACAGTCTGTATTGGCAGATTAGAGTCATAAAGTGTAGCAGAGCAAATTGGCATATAAATGTCAATACACAAAAACACAACAGCAATGGTATAACTTAGTCCACTAGCCTATGAAAAGTCAAATGTCAGCTTAGACAGTGAAAGTGACCTATGAGATGGTACACCTCAAGTGACCTGGCAGGGGTATACAGACAGCACAGCAGACTATGTTGCTTGAGAGCTCTCAGACATCAAGCTTAGGTTTAGGCGTTCAAGCTAAATCTTTATAATTAAACACAGTTATGCCTTGTGTGATGAATCTTCTGCCGGCTACCTAAGTCAATAGGTGGGTTATAGTAGCAGTTTATTATGAATATTGGGCTTAGTAAAAGAATAAACTCCTTTGACGCAACAAGTACAAAAGAGGCAGACCCAGATGCAGCAGCGGAGGGGGCTAGGATATTATGCGGTAGCAGCAGTGAGCTATGACAGCAAGAAAAAAAGTCATCACTCTAGAATACAGACCAGGCTTCTGGTATATGTAGGGCTCAACCTAAGGCAGATTGGCAATGTGTGCAGCAACAAGGGTAAGGGGCCTCTGATTGTCAACAGGTGAATGCAGCATAAGAGCCATAAAGAAATGCCCGCAGTGATAAAAGAAGAAAAGAATTAGCGAAGGGCAGGCATGACTAGGCCCAGAGTGGGAAGGAAGACGTGTGAGGGTTAATGATTGTTTAGAGTTGGTAAAGGATAGCTGGGGGATCTGGTTGGTAGAGGAGAGTGTAGGTGGGGTCTCCTGCACTTTAGGGTGGGGTGTTCTGGGGAGGGGCGTCAGTTGGGAGCTGGACGTGGGAAAGCTTCCCTCCCGCCCGCCCTGTTTGGTGAATGTTGTGTTCCTCCTGGGGGGGGGGGTTATTTTGGTTCCTGGGCGGTGGTTGGTCTTTGGAGGCGGTTCTTATCTTGGAGGTACAAAATGGTGTGGGACCCATCGTTGGTATGGTGTGCCCGGGAACATTCCCAGTTAACCGAGGTTTAACTGGAAGGTGGTGGTGCTGCACTGTGGACGGTATGGTTGTCTCTGAGCTGGTTGGTTGCGGCTGGAGGCCTAGTGGAATATGGTTGTCCGCAGGTGCATTTCGGATCATTTTGGGGGTGCCTTCAAAGACCAACGACAACTCTTTATGTTTTCTGTTTTAAGAAATGGTTGATGTGTTTAAACTTGATTTGTTAATAAAAGGCCGTGCTGGCCATTTTACTCCAAAATTGGTGTTGTGTTTTCTGTAAGTATAGTAAGTAAAGGGGATTGGTATGGAAGGGTAAAGGGTAATGGTGGTGTAGTGGGGTCTGGATGAACCTATCTCGGGTGCACTAGTCATGGGTCTGAGACCCTCTCTCCAACTCACTTCTTGACAGTCCTCTGATGGTGATGAGTTAATTGCATGATGGGGGCCCCCTTGTCCTGCGGTACAGCAATGGTGGCAACCGGTACGATGGCAACCCTCTCAGCAGCTCCAGATGACAACGTACCAGGTTACCACAGCATCAGAAAATAGTCCCCAGACCACTGATCCTGTAGCAGACATACTCCGGTTCCACCTCCTGTCTCTAGTATCTGGTGGATCCAGAAGAGCAGTCTGCTCAACTGGGCACAGCACATCGCCTTCTCTCCATTACTGCTCTGGTGGGTACGTTCCCCAACTGCCAAGACTCTATCCCAGGCTTTCCCTTATATTTCACCCCTTCCGCTCTCAGGTGTTCATGCTCATTGTAGTTGTGGCCAAGGTTTGGTTATGGTTCGAATCTTCTTCAAATCTACATCTCCCAGACTGCTCCTGTGTAAAGCCAGCCATAGCTGCATTATGCATAGCCGACATCACCATCTTGTGTGCAAAACAGTCCTGTAATCAGTAACATTGCCCAGTGTTACAGATGGTACATTGACAGGTATGTATTGCCTGAGTAACAGAAATGCGCACTCACCGGAAACGCATGGGTTATGCGCATGTGTGATTATGCATCACGGGCAATGGGAACATCAGAATCCAGGCAGCCAGGCGTCTCCCTCACGGTGGGTCATCACAGACTCCTGTTACAGGTCCGGGGGATCCCCTTACAATTAGACCTTGTTAACCAACCAGTCCCTAACCACATACCTCCTATGATGGGACCAAATAAAAATCAAAGTAGGCCAATTATGAGAGATCACGAGTATCAACATTATGACCCACCTACCTACAATAGATATGAACCTTTGCAGAACGTTCATGATGATAATATAGGATCACGAGATTTCCGTTGGTATTCAAATACCACTAATGCTCCATCTAGAAATCACCATCCTTATCCTCATAATGAATGTGATAGGTCGTATGGGAATCATTACCCCTCAGGTTCGTATAATTATGATCAATACCAACCTCAACAGTTTAAAGGGCAACATAAGACACAATACTCATCTCCCAGGAATAATAAAGGGGGTAAAAACTACAACAAAGGTACTTACCATAAACCCAAACAAGATAACTCCCGATCAGGACCAGCTAATTACAATAACAATAAGAATAATAAACCATTTAACAATAACTTCAGACCACCACCCAATTCGGATTACTATTACAACCAGCAACAAAATCCTGATTACTATCAACAAACTACCAATTATCCCCGTCAGCCTTTTTTAGGGGTGAGCAATACAAGAAAAAGAAGGGACACAGGAGGGGAAAGAGAGGAGGGAAGAGAACAAATGGACACTCCAAAGAAAAGGAGGGTGTAAAGACACAAGGTATCTTTAACCTTAGTGGAACTAGCCTTACAGAAAAAGAGCTTCACTTGCTTGATAAAGGATTGAAATATGCCCCATCAAAAAGCCTTAATAAGTTTGAAACCTATATGGACATACATAAGTTTGCACGACAATTATCCCTGAAAAGGTATTTTGCGAATAATCCTATCAATAGGGATGTACCGATTGGTAAATACACTCATTCTAATCTACACAATGCATCCACCTATAACCCTCCCCCACAAACTCACTCGTACGTGAATCTATTTAGAGACAAGGTCCTGAAAGAATTGAGGGAAATACCATTTAAAAGACCTTTTGACAGAACAGGCGACACTAAAGCCATTAAATCATTATTAGAAAGGAAGAATTTGGTAATAAGACCAGCAGACAAAGGTGGGGGTGTAGTGGTTCTCAACAAGGAAGACTATATCAATGAGGTTAACAACATTTTGAGTGATAACACTACTTATGTCCGTTTACCTAAGGATCCTAAAATAGAGTACAAACGTTCTCTTAAAAACATCATTAACAAGGGGTATGTAGAAGGTATTCTGAATAAGAAAGAAAAGTCCTATTTATGTCCATCAGCACCTAAGTTACCAGTCTTATATATATTACCGAAGGTTCATAAGGACCCCATAAAACCACCGGGGAGGCCAATAATAAGCGGTATTGGTTCCTTATCCTCTAGGATTGGTGAATATGTGGACTTTTTCCTCCAGCCACTCGTTTTACAAACTGCAGCATATTTAAAGGACACTAAACAGGTTCTAAACGAGGTCAGCTCCTTAGTTACTTCTCCCGACACCTTTTTAGTTACAGCGGATGTCGCTTCTCTATACTCAAACATTAACCATAATGATGGTATGGAAGCAGCTGATTTCTTTTTAACACAATACAGCTCCTTACCTGTCACCCAGAAGAATTTCATTCTAGAGCTTTTAGAATTTGCTATGTTAAAGAACTATTTTTGGTTTAACAAAGACTACTATCTGCAGATAAGAGGCGTGGCAATGGGGGCAAAGTTTGCCCCCTCCCTGGCAAACCTATTTATGGCCAGGTGGGAGGAGGACCTTATTTTTGCCAGAGATTGGCCTGAGCTGTTGTTTTACAAAAGATACATCGATGATATCTTGCTTCTATGGAATGGGGAGGAGGAGTCTCTCATAAACTTCTTTAACTCACTAAATAATAATACCCTTAACATCAAACTCACATACGTTTATAGCCGTGAGGAGATTAATTTCCTAGATTTAACTCTTGTCAACTACATGGGCAGGATTACCACTAGATCTTTCTTTAAAGCAACAGATCGCAATAGCTTTATTCCTCTTGGGAGTTGTCATCATCCCAAATGGCTGTCTAATATTCCTAAAGGACAGATAATGAGGATTAGGCGCAATTGCTCGGATTATGAGACTTTTCATGTTCAGGCCAATATCTTAAAACACAGGTTTCTAGAGAAGGGATATAGTGAGGCAACCCTTGATCATACTATTCGGTTAGTGGCGCAGATGAATAGAAACACCATGTTGATGGATCAAACAAGGAACAATCAAGGGAAAAAAATCTGCCCATTCGTCACATCCTTCTCAACCCAGTATAAGGCAATCAATAAAATAATGAATAATAATTGGGGTATTTTAAAAATGGACCCAGTTCTAACAGCAATGCTACCGGAGAAACCGGAAATTGTATTTCGGAAAGCAACCGCTGTTAGGCACATGATTGCACCAAATGTTGTGGATCCTCCTAATAACATTTCTTTGTTTAATGATTTAAAAGGGTTTCACCCCTGTAATAGATGCATCATCTGTAAGTGTGACAATACCAGAAAGAGGAAAGTCAGTACATTCCAATCATCAGTTACTGGCAAAATTTATAACATCAAACATTTCATCTCTTGTCATAGCAAATTTGTAGTATATTTACTACAATGTCCCTGTCAAAAACAGTATATTGGCAGGACAACAAGACGTCTACGGGACCGCTTACGTGAGCACGTTTCCAATATCAAGAAGGGTTTTAGGGAGCACTCATTATCAAACCATTACCGCCTCCACCATAATAAAGACCCTTCTTCACTCAAATTTATTGGGATTGATGTAATCAGTAACCATTGGAGGGATATTAATAAAACTAGGGCAGTTTCCCAAGCCGAAACCAAATGGGTGTTTGAGCTCCAAACTTTACATCCTTTGGGCCATAACATTGAGGTAGACGTCAATTGCTTCATTGCTAACAACTGACGGTTTTATTTATTTTCTATTTTTTATTTTTTATTTTTCATTCAATCATATATTGTGATTTGAGCTTTCCTTGTATACTATGTTTTAATTATGTTGGATTCTCACCATGTGTTTATTTCCAGCATGAGAGTTATTTTTCCAAGCGTATATGATTTTTCCATGTGTTTAACATTTTAGCATTTGGAATTTATCATGGGAGACTTTTTTCCATATGTATAACCTTCCAGTATCTGGCATTTTACCATATACCTACTCTGACTGTTATACTAGTCTTTTTTATCATTAATTGCCTCCCCCCGCCCTGTTTCTTGCGTTCATTTGGGAGACGGGCGTAGGAAGGAGTATACGGTTTCTATTAACCTTTCTTCTGGTTTTAAAGCGTTTTGGGTTTTTTACCTCTTTTTATCCTGATTTCCTGTTGTTTCCATATATATTTATTATGGGACATATATTCGATACCCTGACTGGGTCTGGTATTGTGATATTAGATATGCTATTCTGCCAGATCCAATACATGATATATATAACATCTGTGTTTATAATTTTATATCCTCATTTTATTTCCTTATATCTGAAGTTTGTAGCATGTATGCGTTTGTATCCTGCATCTTGCCGTGGTCCGTTATATAGATTATGCCATTCACTGAGGGGATCTTTATACCCCATAGTTCATTTTGTGCACTGTTAATGTTACAGATATTTGCACTTCCACTCCCTATAATGGTATAGCGTATACAGCTTATTCCCTGGGGTCTGTGACATAGTGTTTACAGCTTACTCCCTGGGGTCTGTGACATAGCTAACATAGCTTCAGCTAACAATCGTGTCTGGGTTTTCACATTGAGACTTCTCTGTCTCCTCCTCACTACATGGTAGATCGCGGATCCACGGCAAAATGGCGCTGCCGTGCTCGCGCATGCGCAGTGCGTGTTTGTCTTCGGGAAAATGGCCGCGGCTCATTGCGCATGTGCCAGTTCCCCTATTTCTGACACTGGCGTCGGTCACGCTGCTGTGCAGTCTCCCCTCTGATGATGTGCCTTTAGCACGAAAGGCCTAAGGAGGAACTGTACAGAGCGTGACGTCTTATACCCGCCTGGAGCCACGAGGAGGCCCGGCGTTTTACACCACTGGGGTCAGTACTGCATTGTTTATCATATGCATTTCACATTTTCATGATGTACCATATGCATACTGCCCTGCTGCTGTTTTTATCAATAAACCTGAGATTTTGAACATACTACACTATTTTGGGCATTTGTTTTCTGGGGCTCCTGTCTGGAGCTTTCACTCCCATAGAGAAAGCACTTTTGCCATCCTGAGAGGAGGTTTCTCCTGAAGCACCTGGCTCACCTTAAGGGGATCCCCCGGACCTGTAACAGGAGTCTGTGATGACCCACCGTGAGGGAGACGCCTGGCTGCCTGGATTCTGATGTTCCCATTGCCCGTGATGCATAATCACACATGCGCATAACCCATGCGTTTCCGGTGAGTGCGCATTTCTGTTACTCTGACAAAGTGGAAGCCGCGGGAATCAGTATCTCTACAGTTCACCATTGTGATACCAGATTATCACTTTATTGACTTTTTATCCTTCTTAGCGCTGCACTTCATTATTTAAGTTTGATTGTTTATATTTAAGGCATTATGGTTGCCTAATGTGTTCTAGCTGCTGACATCTATTAGAGCGCTCACTACCTATTTCATAGGTATGTATTGCCTGACATGGCTATATCCTTTCACAATGAACTTTGAGTCTTTTCTTGTATATCATTGTATTTATGATTTAAATAAATATGATATTCCTCCTACCAGTCCATCCCCCACAGTTATTACCTTTTGTACCACCAGCCCCTCCCTCTTAGATTGAAAGCTCCGAGGAGCAGGGCCCTCCTAACCCTCTTGTATTGAACTGTATTGTTCCTGTATTGTCTCCTTTTATATTGTAAAGCTCTGAGCAAACTGTTGGCGCAATATAAATCCTGTATTATAATAATAATAATATTGTACGGTAAAGATAAATGCAGTATTTGCTTGCTTACACATTTTTCATTACAAAATGACATCCTATAGCTGCAAAAATGTAATTGATGTTGTTTTTTACATTTGATGGCGATATTTCACGTTACCCTACTCACTTACAGCTTTTCAATTGAGCTTTTTTCTGCCTGGCAATAATGGTTCTATTTAGACCTAAGCTCTAACAATACCTTGGTGGCCTCATTTAAGCATTGCAGCATGTATGAAAATGATGAATGATTGCAAGATGAAAGACTCATATCAGAACTAATTACCATGTAAAGATATTGTAACTAAAAATAGAGTATTAAAGTATTACAA
Source organism: Staurois parvus (assembly GCF_062004578.1). Classification (NCBI taxonomy): domain Eukaryota; kingdom Metazoa; phylum Chordata; class Amphibia; order Anura; family Ranidae; genus Staurois; species Staurois parvus. The sequence continues at coordinate 5,426,566 of NW_028318233.1, forward strand.
AACCCACAACAGTAGAATCAGTCTGTATATGCAGTAAAGCATGCTTCTTATACTCACTGTGAAACTTAAGGGGTTAATCCTCTGCATTGCGTAAAAAGGATATTTAATCCTGTCTTCTCTTATCCTCCCCTTCTTCCATGTTCCACATTTCATCTCCTGATAGAACAGAGACTTGGGGACACTGCACATGCTCAGCATGTGATCAGAACAGGACCAATCAGCACTGTCCAGAGGATCATGGGTTATGCAATCTCATAGGAAGTGAGAGGAGAATGAAAACTCCTCCTACAAGCTTTAACCAGTGCTCTGCTGGACACTGATAATAGTCACAAGACTGCTCTAACTGCTGATGAGAAAAGGTATTTAGCAGTTTGTTTACTAAAATAACTGCATTTCCATGTTCTGTGTACTGTGGGAGACCAGATATAGTGAATGTAGGGTCCTGGGTTTAGTAACACTTTAAGATGGGCTATGCTACTGATATATCTATCCACGTATAGCATACTAAAGCAGAATGTTTTTGTAGCTTTGGGTAATGGGTAATGGTGAGGGTTTAAAACTTCTGTCAGGGTTAAAACCTATAAAACCTAAAACTTGGATGGTGCTGAGCTTTTTTTGCTAACCTTCAGGCAAGCAGTTAAACAGTTGAAAAACATGTATGGAAGCTGTTTTAACTGTCAAAGGTTTTGTAACTCTGTACAGCCAGATCCACAATCTCCACTGCAATAGCAAGACAACTTATTCAAGAACAAACTCCAAGCCACTGGACAGGCTCAGTGATGAATTATCAACCCTTTCTTTTTATGCTCTCACCTCCTGTCAGCATGTTCCCTGCCCACACATGTGCACTGCAACAGAGTCTAATTGACTCCTAGTGCTGATCCTCCCTTTCCTAGTCCTAGTTCTACATTATGTAAAAAGAATTTAAAATTGAAGTGCCACGCCACTGCTAAGAGGTCCAAATACAACTTTATTCCATTAAAGGTCAGGGGTACAATTAAAAAAGTATCTAACACATTTCGGGGTCTAAATTCCCCCCTACAATTGTATTTTTTCCAGTGTGAATTAAAGGCACAGGCCTACTTAGCAGTTTGTTGGGGTGCCAAACAAGCTGCTGATTAGGCCTATGCTTTTAATTCACCCTGGAAAAATTACGATTGTAGGTCCAGTTCACTTCTGGTTTGTTCACTTTGTTGCCAGTCAAACCCAGATGAAGGGGACACTTGAACCCCTGAAACATGTTGGCTACTTTTTGAATTGTACCCCTGACCTTTAATGGAATAAAGGTTTATCTGGACCTCTTAGCAATGGCGTGGCACTTCAATTTCAACTCTTTTTAAATCACGCTACAAGACAAGGAGACTATGGAAATCCTCTGGTGTGTAGAAGCCCAGGAATCAGATCATTTACACTAGCATTAATACATTAAGATAACAATACCAGTAAAATAAGCCTACGGGTCCAGTCCTATCTTCACTTTCCACAACTAGTTCTACATGAGGCTGATATCAAGGCCAATTGAGGTAATTACACTAGTTACAAATTGGAAACAAAATAGAGCACAAGTTATTTTTAAGGTTTAGGTGCACTGCAAGAATAAATGTAATGCTTTTTTTTTTTTTTTTCAAAAATAATGCATACCTTCATTAAAGGATAAGTTCACCTTTGGGAACATGTTACATGTTTCACCCATTATCAGGGTGAAACATGTAACATGTTTCCAATGCTGCAGCCACTGCCTGCTGCCTCTGTGTCCCCAGCAGTAAATAAAAGCTGTCACCAAGGAGCAAAGATGGAGGGATTCAAGTCATCACCACTGACTCAAGCACAGAGGACTGGCACTTGGCTGCATGGTATTTTCCTGGTTCTAGGGCTTAGGATTGTCCAAGTGGCAGCAACTGACAATCAATAGGTTGACAAGAATAAGGTCCTGGGAAAGAGACTAGAGATATCAGGAATAAATGGAAACACTGAGCACAATGCAGAATGAAGGGTTACCAGCAATGTCTTATACTGTGGGCTGGACACAGAATAGACACCAATAGGTAGAACTGGAACTGTGAATAGGAGCTAGAGTTGTAAAAAGTTATCACTATGTATAATCTGAAACACAGTAATAATGTTGAAAGACTGGTCACTAGTAACATAACATGTATGCTAGCTACTGTAACTGATTTCAGGCAACAGAAGGCATCAGTGCATGCCTAGGTACACTGTGCATGGCCCAAAGGAAGGGCCCTGAGAAGTAGGCTTCTAAAGATCACCGTGCGCTAACGATCATGAGAACTGCAAGGTCAACCAGCACATTACACTATGCAGTTCAGAGAGAAGATTTCCCCAAGCAGTTTAAGCTCAAAGCTGAACTCTACATTACCATTAATTATAAGCCCAATACTTACCTTTCCCTTCTTTAATAAACATAAAGAGTTTTTATTATATTTGGAGAAATCATCTACTGAAAGGTCCGTGACGTCATCACCTTGAAATGTGCAGAGATGCCCACCCCTTGGGAGGAGGGATCAGGCAGCCATGGATTTCACATCCTTCTGCATTTGCATAACCTACCAAACTATTTAGGCAGGTATAGATGGGTGGGACAGACCAAGTATCTCCGGATCTGTCAATCAGCTTGTAGTCACTGATGGGTGCGGTAGACAAGGAGTCTGTGTAGCTGGGTTCTCCCAATGTAATTACATTATTCATAGAAGAAAACTACACATAGGCATTTCTATCACTGATCACCCTGAGAAAGAAGAGGGCAGTGGGGCCACTAGTCTTATTAAACAGAATCTGAGTTAGTGAGTTTTGGAAAGGAGAAGATGAGGAGAGAATGATTCAATGTCTATTGCAACAACTGACAAAAGGACACTTACTATTGCAAGGCAAGAGATCTCGTTTACGAAAGTGCTTTTACATTTCTGCCTGGAGTTCAGCTTTCATTTTCTGACACTGTTTTTGCTATTGCAAAATATTGTACATTTAAAATGCTCATTGTTATCATGTTTTTTTATTACCTTTTTTTTTAACACTCTTGTAACTTTTATTTATCTTGATAGTAATGAGATACACTGGATGTCTTTGGATGGTAAGGTACACTAATTTATTTTAACCTACATTATTGGGAACTATCAATAAGTAGACTGTGATTTGAAGGTTATACTGTAAATACACACCCCCAAAGTATTTTTTAAATTTTACTTTGTGATCTTTGGTTACTTGTGAAATAAAATGCATTGAGCTGTGGTCTCCTGCCTTGTGGAGACATGCAGCACCTTTGCCAGATATTTCACTGAAGATAAAGCTATTATTGTGTGTACCCCCACAGGAGATGCTAGAAAGTGGGATCCTCTGTTGTTACCCTGACATGGCTAAAGGGGAGACCTCGGACACTTCAGATTACACCACCTTAGACAAAATAGATTTGCAATTTCACTGTAGCTTAAAGTCACCCTGAAAGCAGACTCGAGGCTTTGCAGTAGATAACTATAGATAGATATATGATCTCTTGTAAAGGAAGTAAACAGGGTATTACAGCACAGTATATAATAACACCAGTAATACACTGACAAAGGTTCACAGAGATTCAATGAATGTAACTTTTCACCTATGCCGCACAAACTATAGCTTAAGTGGGTGTATGAAATATATATATATATATACTGTATATATTCCCCAGTGGAAGTCTTCTGCTAGCTATGGTGGGGCCCTTGGTGTCATTAGCACGCTTCATAAAGGTTGGCAGTCCTGCACACAGTAAGATGGAAGTTATGCAATGGTATGTTATTGTGCAGAACAGCAAATTGGGTCAAGTGTAGGCTAAAGTTGGAGACAGGCAACCGGCCAGGCTGGACATTCAGTAAATGGAAAATTCCAACAGAGTTTTTAGGAACATGAACATGATTTAACTCTCTTCGCGTTGTATATAGTGTCAGCAATAGAACAATGATGGGTCAATTACCCACTTACCAGTACCCTGGGATCAGGTGGACAGAGTTTAGTGCCAGTGGATGCTGATGAATAGTAGGAATAGATCTCTCTGAAGCGGCTTGGCAGAAGTGCAGCAATAGGTTGATGGTGCTGTGTCTCCTGTGCTAACCTGAAGGCAGCAGAATGGGACCACTGCAGGCTGAAGACGCTGTCCTTTCCTTCCAGGGCTTTTCTTTTTATATGTGACCCTGTAATGCCACCTGTGCTCCAGGGCCTCAGGGAAATGCAGTTCAACTCCAGCAAATAAAGTGTCCTAATGTTGCTCACAAGATTACACTTCCCAGTGTGCTTTGTGTTTCAAGATGGTTCAGGAGGAAAAGATCAGCATCTCCATATCTCCATTTTTTTGTGGCCAAAAAGAGGAATTGCATAATTAATGCTTTTACATTATAGTCCATGGATGTATTTATAACGATAAAGTTTTTCATCCCAAGTTTCTGTTTTTTCCTTAACTAACTGAACAGAGATAAAAGTGAAGAAGTTAGTGAGCACAAAGTATCATATAGCACCAACTGTGTAATCCAATAACTTTAAATATACATGTTTTGTCACTGTTTCTAAAGTAATCATACCAAAGCAACATAACTGCAGATAAACAGTTTTGGAGTTTGGTAATAAACTAGTACAAATTAGGTAGGGTAAATTTTATTTGAAAAAAACAATTATACGTATTTGTGTACTTCTTGTATTTTTCAACACTTTCCATTGTGAAACACAAGGGGGTGCCATAAAGTAGACGGATAACTGCTAAACTATTGCAAACTAATCTGCAATTTACACTTGCATCTTTGCCCACATCAGGCTGTTTACATGAATGTACAATGCAGGATTTTGTTGATCTATAGTTATATATATTTTTATATAGTTTGTACATGTATTCATACATACACAGAGATCTACTACACACCATTTGCATTAATAAACAGAAGTATAGTAAAAATATCTCTTTTTAGGTAAGCTTTAAGTTCTAATTTGAACTGCAAAAAATACTGCTCTAAATCTAATTTCTATAGGCAACAACCTTTGTTTTCGTCACCCTTTCAAGGACAATATTCAGTCAGGAATAGGTTGGAACTATATACTGTAAATATAATAAGAAATAAACATAAACTTTCAAACAACCAAAAAATGTCAGGGTCAATGTTATAAAGAGGACGTTGTGTGGCAATATTATAAAAGATTAGAAGCATACAAAATAAGTAAAAGAAGCATTTAAAAACCGTTAAAAAACGTAAAATAAACAGAGATGATAAAAGTATCTTAAAAACCCTACAGTTTGTCTATATTCAGCATTAGACACAAGAAACAAGACTACAGAACAGCTACAAATACTGTATATACTGAAATATAAGAACACTCATCTGTCCAGGGATCCAGCATTGTCCTCACCCATGCAAATTCTTTAAAAGGCTTTGGTTCCCCGGCACCAGCATCTTAAAGTGTTACTAAACTCAGGACCCTGCATTCACTATATCCAGTCTCCCACTGTACACAAAACATGGAAATGCAATTACTCTTGTAAATATAAACAGCTAAATACTTTTTCTTATCAGCACATAGAGCAGTCTTGTGCCTTCTATCAGTGTCCAGCAGAGCACTGATTAAAGCTTATAGGAGGAGTTTTCATTCTCCTCTCACTGTCCTATGAGGCTGCAGGACCCCTGACCTTCAGTCTGGACATTGCTGATTGGCCCTGTGCTGATCACATGCACCCGCCCAAGAAAAAAAAACTCTTTAGCAATACACACCAAACTGAGCATGTCCCCAAGGCTCTGTTCTATCAAGAGATGAGTTGGGGACAGTTGAAGACATGGTGGATCAGAGAAGACAGGATTAAATATCCTTTTTACACAATGTGGAGGACTAACCCCTTAAGTTCTAAAGTGAGTATAACAAGTATGTTTTACTGCGTATACAGACTGATTTTACTGTCGTGGATTTAGTAACACTTTAAGTAAGGGAAACCAGCAGTGAAGCTTTGCTGCTTCACAGCCAATTCCCACTGCAATTGTGCGAGCCACACTGTGCTTCGTGAATGGTTTTGCAGTCTTCTGGACCTGTGACATGTCCCAGAAGGCTGCGGGGGAGGAGGAATCAAACTTCAGTTTAGATTGCAGGACAATCTGAGCAGTAGTGGGAGCGGGTACCTGTCAAAACCAGGTACCTGCTGACCCCACCCCCCAAAACTTTTTTTTCCAATAGTTAAACGGGGGGGGTGCAAAGAAGCAGAACTTCCCCTGTTGGGTAAAACTCTACTTTAATTTGAGTCTTTCTGGTATATGGTTTACTGCAGAGATCAGATCATTTGCAGAGTAAATCCACTCTAACATAGCAGAGTCACTGGCCTCAGAACATGACTCTTAGTATTCTTGGTACATTCAATCATAAACGAGAGCTACAGTGCCGAATGCAACAGCTTTTTTTCTCACCTCTCGAAAAGGTGTTGCAGTACTAACTCCCAATAAAAGGATCTGAGGGGAATGCTGCAGAGTATTTTATAAGTAAACAGTTATATTCTGTGTATCTAGGAAAGAATCCAGGCTTTTTTAAAGCAACCCACTGAGGTGACCAGAACCAACATTTGAGGGAGTCTATTCCACATTTTCACAGCTCTCACTGTGAAGAAACTTTTCTGTATTTGGAGATTAAATCTCTTTTCCTCCAGACATAAAGAGTGCCCCCTTGTCCTGACCTCAGGGTGAATAACTCTACACCAAGTTAACTATATGAACCACTGATGTATTTTTACATGTTGATCATATCCCCCCTAATCTCCTCTTCTCAAGAGAGAATAAATTCAGTTCCTCTAATCTTTCCCCATAGCTGAGCTCCTCAGTGCCTCTTGTTTGGTTGCAGTGCAATGTTTGGTTGCCCTTCTCTGCACTTTCTCCAGTTCCCCAATGTTCTTTTTGTGAATTGGTGCCCAAAACTGAACTGTATATTCCAGATGAGGTCTTACAAATAATTTGTACAGGGGTAAAATTATATCTCTCTCTCTGGAGTCTATATCACTTTTAATACAAGAGAGGATTTTGCTCGCTTTCAAAACCGCAGTTTGGCATTGCATACCAGTATTAAGCTTGTGATCTACCAGAACTCCCAGATCCTTCTCCACCATTGATTCCCCCAGTTGTACTCCCCCTACTATGTATGATGCATGCATATTCTTAGTCCCCATGTGCATAACTTTACATTTATCAACATTAAGCCTCATTGTGTAATGATAATAGAAAAAGCGCCAGAAAAACAAATATAACATTAATATTATAAATAAGAAGTAAAGCTGCAAACCTAACCAAAAAAAGTTGTAAAATATAAATAAATAAAGGAATGCGCTAAAAAATAAATTGCCACAAAGAAATAATAAATAAATTCAAAAGTAATGTCCACAATTCTTATATAAGTCCAACCACCATCAAAAGTGCTAATCAATTCTGAAATCTTGTATAAAGCAAATAGCACCGTGAGAAAATCCACCACCAAATGAAATGAATAAACTCACCAGAGCTATATGCTGATCAAATTATAAATCCGCATAATAGCAATTGCTCTGGGAGCGATGATCTGTAGAGGTATCCAAAGAGTGGGAGCAATACACTGCAATCAGCCAATCAGCACAGAGGGAACAACCTTATTATCAAGTGGTCATCATGAATATTGGTAGTGCTCGGGGAATCAAGAAAAGATATAATGGTGCAGTACGTTTTTATAATCATATACTTTATTAAACATCGGATATGCACTCACAAGAAACGTGTCTGAGCCGACACCAGCAATGACAGCCTCAGAAACCGCAGGGACAAGCCTCGCTCACCGCGATACCACAGCCGACAGTCTGGAGGAGCGTTCTGACATCACATCCATTAAGCCCTGTCCTACACGTTTCGTCATTTGACATCCTCACGGAGCGGAATGCTACGAAGAGAGAATCGTTTGTACATGACCATGTGGAGCACAGAGCCTTAAAGGTGAAGTTCACAATATATCATTTTGTCGAATTGGGACACTGTTATGGGACAGACTAAAACATTTAATGTGAAAATGGCTTAATGTAGCTTAACGTGTAATAAACTGTCTAAATCTTAATCAATTGACTTGAAACTTTGCACAGCCCAAGTTCTCAACTTACCAAACATGTCCTAGAAGTTTCATAGATGTCAGCCTTCCAGAAAGAAAATGGGGGACATTAAGCTTGTTTTTTGGGGAGCTTAATGTAGCTTAATGTACAAAAAAGAGCTTAGATGTTTACCAATTTCCCCCAATCTTCAAACAATACAAGACTCTATCTATGTCAACATGTTCTGAAAATTTCAGGTCATTTGGTAAATCACACCAAAAGTTATTCACATTAAGCTATATTTGACAGTGCTAAAACATTTAATGTGAACAGCTTAATGTAAAAAGAGCTTAACGTACCATAATGTGCCTAAACCTCAATCAATTGACTTGAAACTTTGCACAGCCCAAGTTCTCAACTTACCAAACATGTCCTAGAAGCTTCATAGATGTCAGCCTTCCACAAAGAAAATGGGGGACATTAAGCTTGTTTTTTGGGGAGCTTAATGTGGCTTAACGTACAAAAAAGAGCTTAGATGTTTACCAATCTCTCCCAAACTTCACACATTAGAAGACTCTATCTATGGCAACATATTCTGAAAATTTCAGGTCATTTAGTAAATCACACCAAAAGTTATTCACATTAAGCTATATTTTACAGTGCTAAAACATTTAATGTGAAGAGCTTAATGTAAAAAGAGCTTAATGTACCATAATGTGCCTAAACCTCAATCAATTGACTTGAAACTTTGCACAGCCCAAGTTCTCAACTTACCAAACATGTCCTAGAAGGTTCATAGATTTTGAACTTCCACAAAGAAAATGGGGGACATTAAGCTTGTTTTTTGGGGAGCTTAATGTAGCTTAACGTACAAAAAACAGCTTAGATGTTTACCAATCTCCCCCAAACTTCACACAGTAGAAGACTCTATCTATGGCAACATATTCTGAAAATTTCAGATCATTTGGTAAATCACACCAAACGTTACTCACATTAAGCTATATATTACAGTGCTAAAACATTTAATGTGATGAGCTTAATGTAAAAAGAGCTTAACGTACCATAATGTGCCTAAATCTCAATCAATTGACTTTAAACTTTGCACAGCCTAAGTTCTCAACTTAGCAAACATGTCCTAGAAGTTTCATAGATTTCAGCCTTCCACAAAGAAAATGGGGGACATTAAGCTTGTTTTTTGGGGAGCTTAATGTGGCTTAACATACGAAAAAGAGCTTAGATGTTGATCAATCTCCCCCCAAACTTCACACATTAGAAGACCCTATCTATGGCAACAAATTCTGAAAATTGACCTCAATCAATTGACTTGAGTGTGTGTTTGTAGCTCACCAGCTAATCACTGGGGATTTCTGGCTTGTGGTGCATGCTTGGGAAGTGCATTCTTCCAAGTTCCAAATACCGGTCAATATCGGCACAAAACCTTCAGGCTTCTGCTAGAAAGCTGAACATAAAGAGGAACTTCATCTTTCAGCATGACAACCACCCAAAGCATCCATCCAAATGAACAAAGGAATGGCTTCACCAGAAGATGATTAAAGTTTTAGAATGGGCCAGCCAGAGCCCAGACCTGAATCTGATTGAAAATCTGTGGGGTGATGTGAAGAGGGCTGTGCACAGGAGATGCCTTCGCAATCTGACAGAGTTGAAGAGTTTTTGTAAGGAAGAGTGGGCAAATATTGCAAAGTCAAGATGTGTCATGCTGATAGACTCATACCCAAAAAGACTGAGTGATGTAATAACATGAAAAGGTGCTTCAACAAAGTATTAGTTTAAGGGGGTGCACACTTATGCAACCATATTATTTTAGTCTTTTATTTTTACTTCCCTCCACCAAAAAGATTTCAATTTGTTTTTCAACTGAGTTGTACAGTTTATAGGTCACATTAAAGGTAAAACTTTTTCTGAAATTATTTTTCTTTGTCTCATTTTCTTACATCACAGAAACCTGACTTTTTTAATAGTGGTATGTCGACTTTTTATATCCACTGTATATATTCATGAGAATTGCTATGTGCTCAATCTTAGTACAGTCTACCTCCAGGCTTGGCCTGGGGAGGTAATGCTTATGTGCGGGAAAGGTTTGACTAGGCCTCAAGCCTAGAAGGGGCCTCACATGCTGATTGAGGAGGAAAATGAGAGAAGCTGGATGGCTACTGGAGGTACCTGGTACTAGAATGGACCTAAGGGGCAAGTCTGTCTGACCTATTGAAGATCATATGACTATCCATATTTAGCTGTTCCTCTAATAACCAGTGCCGGCTTGTGCTCCTATTGATTCTGCACTGTGAAATACTGAAAGGGTCTGGTGAGTCTGAAGTTCTTTTCTAATATAGTTTTGACATGAATGTTCTAAACCCTATGTCCTCTCTCCCAGTTATGAAGTTCCCCAATAAAGAATTCAAAGATGTACTTAAACTGACTGGCGCCTAACTTTTCTTTGATCGCACATCCCTTCACAGGCCTAGGATCTGCACGAAAACAAGATGTCAGCCTTCCCTGCCTTTGAGGGTCTACGCTACGGCTCTGGGGGTCAGGGGGGTGCTGTACTTATTTTTAGGGGAACTAATTGTGGCTTAAAGTACAAAAGAGAGCTTGGATGTTATCCAATTTCCTCAAAATGTATACAATAGAAGACTCTATCTATGCCAACATATTATAACAATCTCAGGTTGTTTGGTAAAACAGACGAAAGATTATTAACATTTAAAGGAGAACTCTGGGCAAAATCTTTTTTTACATGTTCTTGTTGCTTATCTCTTGCCTTCCCTGAATATGTAATCCATATTCTTGTTATCTGAGTAGTTGTTCTAGTAAGACTGATCACTGCTATGCCTCCTATTCCCACAGACACTGGTCTTGGTACATCCCATCTGTAGTTCTGTTCTCCAGCAAGCAGGGATGTATTTCCATCCCTGCTTGTTGCAGTGGGCGGACCAGGATACACAGACCGCCGGTCTGTACCGTCCATGGAGGTGGTGTCCTAGGAATGACAGCCCCCCTGGGCTGCTCTGAAGGCTGAATCCAAGGGAGTCTGTAACCCATGCTGCCTGCACATTGGGGTAGCATAACAGCTGGCTCAAAATCCTCTGTTTGCTGTACCATCCAAAGACCAGCTTTCGGAAGACCAGCTTTCTGGTTCTGGTAGCCGCTGCCCAATGTCCCCCAGTGAAATCACTGGTTGCTAGGACTGCCTGGTATCTAGCAACCAGTGATGTATATGCAAAGCCACAGAATTCACAGCCAGGAGGCTCCAACTTTATTCTATTGAGCTGCTCCACCTCCTCCATTGTCTGCCCTGCTTACCATGACTATGGAAGAGTCTGAGAGCTGTGAGTGATTAGGGGAGCCAGGAAAAGAGAGACAGAGGATGGCATTCTGTGCTGGAGGAACAAGAGGGTGTAACTAGAGATGGGTGGGGGGGGGGGGGGCAGAGCGAGCAGCTGGAGGAACAAGAGAGCGTAACTAGAGATGGGTGGGGGGGGGGGCAGAGCAAGCAGCTGGAGGAACAAGAGAGTGTAACTAGAGATGGGTGGGGGGGGGGTGGGCAGAGCAAGCAGCTGGAGAAAGCAGCTGAACATCCTACACTGGCAGACCTGCAATATCCTCTGTGAAAATTCTGCCTCCGCTGCTGTTCTGCACCAACAGCCCTTCTTTGCCTTTACTGACAACTGAGAGTACGGGAAAGGCTGACAGGCTTTAGTGATCACTTTGCTTCGTCTCCTTGTGCTGTGAGCTGAGCAATTGGAGCCAGTCAAGCCTTGATATGTAGTGACATTGAGAGTCTCGACCCCCCCCCTTCTTTCTCTCTCCCTCTCCTTCCCTCTCTGAATAACTTTTGGCATGTTTTATGAAACAACCTGAAATTTTCACAATTTGTTGGTACATGTAGAGCAGGCTTCACTAAATGGCGGACTGCGGTCTGTACACAGACCAAGTGATAGTTCAGTCTGGACCTCAGCCGTACCACCCAGCAGCCTGACTCCTTTCCTCCCACCACTGCAGATGTTAAGGATTACTGTCTTGCAGAGGGTGGGAGAAATGGCAAGGTGGACGGGGACCTGGACCCCCCATGCACCCGCCCACTGCAGCAGAGTGGGCGGAAGGAATGAAAGGTCTACAGGGGGAGCAGCAGTTGCCCGACCCCTCCCCCTGAATACACTTGTCACCACTGAACCCACAGCAAGGAGGACCTGAATCCCCTCCCCCCCACATTCACTCACCTGCCACCGCTGTTGAAGTCACAGCAGAGTGGGTTGGAGGAAAGTAAGGTGTACAGGAGTATGCCCAACCTCTTCCCCCCAATGTACTCGTCCACCACTGAACCCACAGTAAGGAGGAGGACGGGAGGCATGGAGCCTAGTGGCAGCAGCAGGTGTGCACACCCAGAAGAGGAGTCTAACTTGCCACTCTCCCAGCCCTCCACAACACTGAGTTAAGCTAGGGGGAGATTATGGGGGGGGTCTGTGATGTCAGAGAGGGAGCTGTGATATGGGGGGCTGGGAAGTGAGAGGAGGGAGCTGTGAGAGGTGAGCTCTGATATGAGTGGCTGTGAGAGAGGGGAATTGTAATACTTGGGGAGCTGTGATGTGATAGGGAGAATCTGTGATAGGGGGGCTGTGATATGGGGGGCTGTGATGTTATATAGGGGGCTGTGATGTGAGAATGGGGAGCCGTGATATAAGGGGCTGTGATGAGAATGGGGGGGGGGGGTGCTGTAATATAAAGTTTTGTGAGAGTGGGGCAATAATGTGAGAGGGAGAAGCTGTGGTATGGGGGGCTGTGATGTGAGAAGGGGAAGCTGTGATGCGGGAGGGGGAGCTGTGATATGCCGGGCTGTGATGTGAGAAGGGGGAGCTTTGATGCGAGATGTGGAGCTGTGATATGGCGGGCTGTGATGTAAGTTGGGGGAGCTGTATTATGGGTGGGCTGTGATGTGAAGGGTTTGTGATGTGAGGAGGAGGGCTGTGATGTCAAGAGGGGGTGAGCTGTTATGTGGGGGGTTGTGATTTCAAAGGCGACTGTGATGGGGTTATGATTGCAAGGGGATGTGATGTAAGTGTGGCTGTAATGTTGGGGGCTCTGATGTTAAAGGGAGTTGTGATATATAGAGGGGTGTAATTGGAAAAGGGGGACTGAGGATATTAATTGAAAAGGGTCTGTGACGTTAATGACCTGAGTCATAGAATAAAAATGAGATTCGGAATTCTGCAGAAAAAAAGGATTAAAAACTGGACCTCCATGAATTTTAATTCAGTACCCGTGATGTAGATTCTTGTATTTTGTGAAGTTTGGGGGAAATTGGTAAACATCTAAGCTCTTTTTTGGACGTTAAGCCAAATTAAGCCCCCCAAAAAACAAGCTTAATGTCCCCCATTTTCTTTCTGGAAGTTCAAAATCTATGAAACTTCTAGGACATGTTTGGGACGTTGAGAACTTGGGCTGTGCAAAGTTTCAAGTCAATTGATTAAGATTTAGATAGTTTATTACACGTTAAGCTACATTAAGCCATTTTCACATTAAATGTTTTAGTCTGTCCCCACTGTTATTAATATGTAAATGCACAATGTACAAGATTTGGTAAACACATGATCAATGGTGGAATGCATATGATATTAAGTACGTTTATGTTATATAAGGAGATATGTTGGAAGCACTGAATATGCACTGTATGATAATTTAGTACTGTCACACAGCAAGGTGTATGTACATTTTGATGACTGGATTATACAATATTGCTCTGCATATATTTTATATAATACTTTAAACAGCTTTGCCAACAGCGTCCGGGCACCCTGGGCCTTGTTTCCCTACTTTATGCATCTTTGAATAGACGATCGACGCGTACATCTCTCTCATATGTCGCTCAGTGGGAGCGCGACCTGGGGGTGGTCGTGGATTTGGAGGACTGGAATAGGGCCTGGTCATTTATAGCTAAATGTTAATTTAATACAGCCACGCTAGAGACGGCATATAAAGTGCTGTTTCGTTGGTATTTGTCCCGGCTCATTTAGCGCAGGCGAACTGTGCCTGTAGTGATCGCTGCTTTCGGAGTTGTGGTCATCGTGGAGAAGTGTTGCATATCTGGTGGTCCTGCCCAAGATTGATTTGTTTTTGGTCTCGTGTATTTGGCCTCCTTTACACCTTGTTCCATCTCTCCATATGCCGGGATGCTTGGTTTGCTTAGCTTCATTGTCCCATACCGGGCCTGTTGGCTCACCAGCAGAAGTTGGCTTCCTAAATGTTCCTGTCGGAAACTAGAACAATTGCTCAGTCCTGGAAAAATACATATGTCCCTCTTCAGAGGGTGCAGAACCATATGACCACTCTGATGTCGAGTATCCGTAATGACTCCCAATGGAAATTTTTGAAAATATGGAGCCGTGGTTAACATATGCTTTTCCCACACTCCCCCCGGCTAGTCTTGGTTTGTGATGTTGTTCGGTATTGGCAATCCCGGTCCCCTGCTACTGGTCTTGTTTTCTTTTTCCCTCTCTACTCTTTTTTTCCTTTTTATGTTTGTTTGCTTTGTGTGAGGTGGTGGGTGGATAGCTGCCTTTGGTTTGAGTTCCTGTCGGTGTTATATCACTGTTTTTGTATTTTATGTGCCATTGAAATCCCCTGCGTGGGCGTGTTTTGTTGCTCTAGTCTTGTTAAACTGTTTACAAATTAATAAAAACTATTGCAATACAAGAAGTAAGGGTCCCAACACTGAACCTTGGGGTACACCACTAATAACCTTAGACCATTCATAGTATGAATCATTAACCACTAATCTCTGAATACGATCTTTTAGCCAGTTTTCTATCCATTTACATATGGATTTTTCCAAGCCTGTAGACTTTACTTTACACATTAGCCATGTGTGGGAATCTGTGTCAAATGTTTTTGCAAAATCCAAGTATACCACGTCCACCGCCATCCCAAGGTTTTGCTTACCTCCTCATCAGATTTGTTTGAAAACTTCTGTCTTTCATGAATCTATGCTGTCTGTTGCATAAAATATTTTTCTCCAGCAAGAACTCATCTATGTGGTCTTTTATTAAACTCTCCAGTATCTTCCCAACTTTAGAAGTTAAACTAACAGGTCTACAGTATAATTACTTGGTAAAGATTTTAATCCCTTTTCAAATATAAGCACCACAATGGCCTTACACCAATTCAGTGGTAATATGCCAGTGATTAAAGAGTCTCTAAAAATTGGAAACAATGTATTTGAAATGACAGAGCTGAATTCTTTAAGGACTCGAGAGTGTATGCCATCTGGTTCAGGTGCTTTATTCACCTTTATTCTGCCTAAATATTTCTGGATCATGTCAATTGTGATACCATGCCCATTATGGACAAGAGCTCCCCCATGCTCCTTTGAATACACAGAGCTGAAAAAGGTATTTAATAAATTTGCCTTCTCTTTGTCCCCAGTCACCCACTCTAGATTATTTTGTAAATGGCCTACATGCTCGGACCTGACCTTTTTACTTTTAATATATTTGAAGAACGTTTGGGGGGTTTGTCCTGCTATCTTTTTCATTCTATCGTTCATTTCAATTTTTGTGGCCTTGATTTCCTTTTTACATATTCTGTTATATTCTTTGTAAAGTTTAAACTTATATATTTAATGAAAGCTCTTTTCTTATTATTTATAGCATTTTTAACTTTGGCCGTAAGCCACATAGGTTTAATTTTTGGCCTTTTAAACTTGTTGCCCATGGGAATATATTTTGCAGAGTGGTCACATACAGTCTTTCTGAAGAACTCTCATTTCTGTGTTTTGTTCATCGATGCCAATATTCCCTCCCAGTCTAAGTCTTGGAGAGCAGCTCTCAGCCTTGGAAAATTAGCTCTCTTAAAGTTGAGCTTTTTTTTTATTTTTCCTGTGTGGTTGTTGTTTACAGCTAACAATAAATGAAATCATGTTATGGTCACTGCTTATAGCTGGCCAGCTAAGACCAGTCCTAGGTTGCTAATATGGTTCACATATATGTGTATACCAAACCTGCCAATAACCTCAGTACAGTATATATGTGCATATGTTAAAGCCAAAAGCAGAATCATTGCTGTGATTTATGTCTTTGATTGTTATATGACATTTTTATATTCATTGTGTTAGCAGAAGCAGAAAAGGAAAATATGCCTTTAAGAGTTAGTATAAGGTGAGCCAATCACAGACAGCCTCACACTGTACAAAGCCTTAACCAATCCCAGCCAGTTTCACATTTATGCCTGTGTAAAACTCCCTACTAGAATATATTAGAGACACATGCTCACCAGACAGAGGAGGAAACAGACTAAGTTCCAATCAGAGAAGCTCCATGGAAGTAGAGAAGGCCAAATAGGTATTTAATGCACTTGTGTGTTCCTCTATTGTTTAACAGTGCAGGTAGATCTGTGTCTAAAAACTGTTGTGTGTGTTTACTTGTAGTTCCACCGAACTTACGAATCAAGTCACTGTAATCATAATCGAACGAATCCTATCGAATTTATCGAGATAAGCTATCGAATCAACCCAATGTAATACGAATTAAACCATTGTAATATGAAAGAAATAAGCCATTGTAAGCAGTTATATGAAGAAGATTGAAGTTATTAAAGAAGTTAACTAAAGTATTCGGTGTGCTCTTTAAACCTACTGCATCCATAGAGCGGCATTGGAGGAATTATAGAGTAAAGTCAGTCTAATCAAACAAAGAAACAGCAATTGCATAATTTTTCTAATGCCACAGCGCACAAGGCACCAAAGGGTGCTGCGCCTGCCACACTGCTACCAAGATGTTCTTTATGTGGACATTAGTATTACGCTTTACATGGTTTGAGATTACCAGGTCCAGCAGAGCATCATTCCTAGTTGGGGCCTCAGTGAACTGTACCATAAAATTGATCTGTAGTAAGTTTTTATACATTTTTGCCCCTTAACTGTTCCTGCAGTGTCATTACTCCAGTCAATTTCTGGGTAGTTAAAATCCCCCATTATTATCACTGTCCCAGCCCTTGCATCCCTTTCAATCTGTGCAAGGAGCTGAGTCTCCACCTCCTCATTAACAGTAGTATAAACATGTTTGGTGTCTAAATGATGGGTATATTTTTATACATTAGTGTAGCCACTATTTAGAAAGGCAACTCCATGACAATAAGAATTAAGGAGATTGTATGAACCTAACACTGTGTAGTTCATCTGTACATCAATATACGAAAACCCCTAGCTTCACAGATGTGTATTCCTAAGCAGCATACTAGACTACTAATCAATTAATATATATTTATAATGCCGCGCTCCTACTATAAATATTTAATCACATATTGTGTATCACTCATCTAAATAAATAAATAAATAAATTAAATAATGATAATTAATAATAAGTGATTGATGTGACATATAAATCAATATTTAAATTGAACCAATAAAGTGCTATATTATACCATATGTGCTCCAATAATGGTAATACAATTAATTGTGCAAGTATAATACATATAGTGCATAAATGAATTAAAAAGTCTTTTTTATATATAAATTGGTGCAATGTGCAGGTGAACTCCATTACCATTATTGGAGCACATATGGTATAATATAGCACTTTATTGGTTCAATTTAAATATTGATTTATATGTCACATCAATCACTTATTATTAATTATCATTATTTAATTAATTTATTTATTTATTTAGATGAGTGATACACAATATGTGATTAAATATTTATAGTAGGAGCGCGGCATTATAAATATATATTAATTGATTATTAGACACACAACCAAGTGAGTTTGTGAAAGTGTCAGCGCACCCAGTATAACATCCAGGTAGTTTATAATTATTAATAATTTACCGAACACCTTAGTCATAGTAGCTCACAAGTATTCACTTTTATTTTTGTAGATTTTACACTCATTTGTCACTTGTTTGAAGACACTATGGAGGTTTTCACATTTTTGGAAAGCAGAGACCTTGATATGAATAATATATTTGTAGGAGAAAACCAGGATGATTTAAGCATTAATAATCTTTTTAAAAAACTAAGTAATATCATGGATAAAAAAATTGGTATTTGGTGGGATATAGTCACTATGGAAAAATATATAAAAGAAAGGATGATCCCGAGGAAGCTTAGATGGGATTTGCCCATCAATGATGGACTATTGGAGGAAGAAGACAAGGAAGAATGGTATAATTTTTTCAATGAAAAAGGAATGGAGGTTCTCCAGTTCCTATTAAAAAGAAAACAAAGAAAAATGAGGAAATTAGAAAAAGTGATAAAAGAGTACCAAAATAAGGTGGAGAATAGTAAAGATCACCCAGAATTTACAAAACATTTAGCCCAATTGAATAAAAATGCCCAGAAAAAAGATACGGAAATTAAGAATAAGAAAAAGAAGAAATTTCAAAGAGTGAGCCAGGATTACCAACAAAAATCTGTCTTTAAATGGCAGACTAATCCCAATCATAACGAGATTAGATCCACAGAATCAACACCAGTTAAAATTAATGAGAAAGCACCACCCCCCAAAAAAAATTGGGGTTTAAGACACCAACAAAAGATAACAGATCATATCCCCAACACAAAGGAGGGAATCCTAATAATTGGAGACCGCAATATCACACCCCTGGCCCATATAGACCCCCATTTTATCACCCCCATCAAGGAGGGCAACCATACTATAATGGATATAAAGGTTATAATCAGAGAGGCCCACACAGCTATCAAACACAAGATTACTATGGGAGACCAGGTCAAAATAGAGGTCCATATTACCCTAGACCGCAAAGGCCACAATATCAAGTACAGTATCCAATGGGAAATAAACCTTATCAGGTACCTACAAACAATAGATTCTCACCCCTAGAAAGAGAAGAACCCAACTCACCCATCCCTAATCCTTTTTTAGGTTGGGACATGAACCCACAAGGGGGGAGGGAAGAAGAAACACAATACACACAAGAAAGAGAGGGAAGAGAGGAGGAAGAAGGGCACAACAAAAAAAGAAGAAGGAACTAAAGGGTGAGGGTATTTTTAACCTTAGTGGATTACCCCTCACAGAAGAGGAAACTTACGCGTTAAGCAAGGGTCTCAAATATGCTCCACAAAAAGGATTAAACAAATTTGATACCTATGTAAGCGTGCACAAATTGATCAGGAAGCTCAACCTAAAAAAGTATTATGCAAGCAATCCAATAATACACAATACTGGATCAGTGGTACACACTATATCCAGTCAACTGAAGAATAAATCTGTTTTTAATCCCCAGATTACGGATAATAAATATATAGATACTTTTAAACAAATGGTGTTGCAAGATCTGGAATCCTTACAGATCAAAAAACCAAAAACGACAATCATGTTGAAAAAAGGCTTGGATACTCTAAAAAAGAGGAATGACATTGTAGTACGTCCGGCAGATAAGGGAGGAGGAATAGTGATACAATCAAAAATATATTATGAATCAATTATGACTGAAATGCTCAATGATAAAGATACATATGAAGTACTAACAAATAACCCAACTAAGGAATATAAGAAAGAATTGATTAAGCTAATAACATACGGGAAGAAGAAAGGAGTGATAAGTGAGAAAGAATCTGAGTATTTAATACCATCAGTGTGTAGACTACCAATAATTTATTCAGTTCCAAAAATACACAAAAATAGCACTAATCCGCCAGGTAGACCCATAATTAATGGGATTGATTCGCTTACAGCTAGACTGGGTGAATATGTAGACCATTTTCTACAGCCATTAGTAACCAACACTAAAGCTTTCTTAAGAGATACAAAGCATGCAATACAGGTTATGAATGATATCCATATAGATAACAATACGCTTCTAAGTTCAGCGGATGTAGCAGCATTATATACTAATATAGACCATCAGGGAGCTGTAGAAGCAGCCAAATGGGCGCTTAATGAATATGGAAATATCCCGAATAGACATAAAAAATTTATTATAAAATGCTTAAAATTTTGCTTAACCCATAATTATTTTTGGTATGGCAATACATATTACTCCCAAAGACAAGGAGTTGCTATGGGCGCTAAATTCGCCCCTAGCATTGCCAACTTATATATGGCGAAATGGGAAGATGAGTTTGTATTTCAGAATATTAAAACAGAAATACTAATGTACAAAAGGTACATCGATGATTTATTGATTGTATGGAATGGTGATAAAGGAGATCTTATTGAATTTTACAATGGTCTAAATAGTAATGAAGCAAATATAAGCTTAAGTTATGACATACATGATACATTTATGAATTTTTTGGATATTCAAATTTTCAAGGAGGGAACACAATTATGCACAAAAAATTATTTTAAGTCAGTAGATAGAAATGCATATATCCCCACAGATAGCTGCCATCACAAAGCGTGGATAACAAATATACCTAGAGGCCAATTCATAAGATTGAAAAGGAATTGTACCAAAATGAAGGACTATATACAGTAGAACAAAGCAGTATGCTATCAGAAAGATTCATAAATAAAGGCTATAAAAAAGAGCAAATAGAAATGGAAAGGGATAAAGTAGGGTCTATGGATCGCAATACTTTGATAGTAGACAAGCAGAAAGAGAACACTAAAAAGGAGGAACTGTCAGTAGTACTACACTATAATACGCAGTATAAATCAGTACAAAACATAATCAAAAAACATTGGAATATTTTGAAATTAGATAAACATTTGAAAAATAACATTCCGGAAATACCTCGCTTTATATATAAAAAAGCTCCTACCATTAGAGATAATGTCGTGAAAAACATACTAGAACCCCCGATTAAGAATCAGAACTTAAGTTTTTTCAGGGAAAAGGTTTTTACGCCTGTGGCAGATGCTATAGTTGCAGCAGACTGGCACATAATCCTAGAAGAAGATTTACATTTAATAACCCCAATAGTGGAAAGGAATATAAAATTCGACAATTTATAACCTGTGACACTAAAGGGGTTATCTATGCTTTGAAATGCCCGTGTAATTTGTTATACATTGGTCGCACTAAAAGGATGCTCAGAGAACGCATAAAGGAACATGTCTATAATATCAATAGGGGATACAAGTACCATCACTTATCACAGCATTTCAGGAGATATCACAATAAAGACTCTAGTAAATTAGAGTTCTGGGGCATCGAAAAACATGTACACCATTGGAGGGGTGACAATAGAGTGAGGGAAATCAGTAAAAAGTCGAAGTGGATTTATGAGATGGGTTGTCTTGCTCCTTATGGGCTAAACAAGGAGTTTGATCTCACATGCTTTATTAGTAACAAATAAATGCCCAAAAAGAAATACTGTAAATATAAATAAGAGACCTTGAGATTGATTAATAATTGATTAAAAATTTTTTTAAAAAATAAGTTTTAATTTTTGGTTTTTACATGCACACACACATGTTGGTAAAAATGTTTTAAATAAATATTCAATTTTAAATATTTTAAAAACTAATTATTATTATAACAAGGGGATAATATACAGAAAGATCAAGATTGTAAGGAAATAGACATATTGGGCTTATATCTGGTGGAGTTTAGAATTAATGTAATTATTTTGTATGTATATTCACATGTTTTTATATATTGTTGTATATGAATTGTTTTTTAAAATCTATTTTTTAAACTGATTTTTTAGGTATATTTTTAATGATCAAATAGCATATTAAAGATTGACAAATTATATAATTGATTCTGATATGTTAGATAAATATAGAGTAGTATATGAGGCACAGATTTATTGCACTTTATATGGATATTCAATCTGAGGTATAGGAGATGGAATGCAGCCGATCTGACTAGCAACGTCTGACAGACAGAAAATTTACATACAGCTGGGTAAATACTGGGCTAAATTATACATAAGGAAAATCACTTAGAAAATGGCCGCGCACATGCGGTCTTCAACAAAATGGCGGCCGCTGTGTATATATACTAATACAGGCGAGTTGTGATGTCCAATCATATTCCCCCTGATGAAGTCACGTGACCCTGTGACGCAACGCGTAGGGGAGGGGCTCTGACGTCACAACGTTGCATCGGAGAGGCTCGGCGATTCCAGCAGAGGCAGACAGAGAGGCAGAGAGCATTATCAGCTTCTACATATCTGTACCAGATAAGTGCCATAAACTGCTATATCACCGCTTCTGGCAGCAATAAACTACTTTCATATAAAAGGATAAGACACCATGGTCGTTCTTTTCTCCATTTGATTTACATATCCAACTCTGAGGAAAGGTGGATAAGAGGAGGAGGTGTCCCCAGGAGGGGAAATAGGAGATATTCACATATGTTCCAAAGGTCCATCCATGAGTGGCTATATGTATGGAGTGAGAGGAGATAAAAAGAGGATCTGAGCAGACCTTCACTTCCATTTGGAATACCTTATATAGGAGCATCATCCCACCAGTCCTGGAAGGAAAAAAAGTTTATTTGCCTAAATTTATTTGGGCAAATATTAAGGTGAGCGCACACTGAGACCACACGGCACCTGGAAAGAGGGATTAAGGAGTTCACCTGCACATTGCACATTGCACCAATTTATATATAAATTGACTTTTTAATTCATTTATGCACTATATGTATTATACTTGCACAATTAATTGTATTACCATTATTGGAGCACATATGGTATAATATAGCACTTTATTGGTTCAATTTAAATATTGATTTATATGTCACATCAATCACTTATTATTAATTATCATTATTTAATTTATTTATTTATTTATTTATTTAGATGAGTGATACACAATATGTGATTAAATATTTATAGTAGGAGCGCGGCATTATAAATATATATTAATTGATTATTAGACACACAACCAAGTGAGTTTGTGAAAGTGTCAGCGCACCCAGTATAACATCCAGGTAGTTTATAATTATTAATAATTTACCGAACACCTTAGTCATAGTAGCTCACAAGTATTCACTTTTATTTTTGTAGATTTTATACTAGACTACTAACAACTTTGCCATTTATGATAGGGCCTCATGAAATATCATTTAATAACCCTAGGTAAAAGTAGTGTTTAGAATGTGTCTGCATCCCATTTTGCTTTTCTGCTTGCTGTCCCTTTAACTGGTCTAAGCATGGCTTTTTCAGCACAGACCTACAATTTACATCTGGCTGCTTTTATTTACCGCTTACAAACTTTGGGGAAACCAATGGTATAAATGTAGAATCTATCCCTAGCAGAGTAGCTTTCTGCTCTCCCCAGCAACATTGTTAACATGGCTGAATGAAGTGCTGTTGGTGATAACTGTGAAGCCGTGACCATACAAATAGTCTCGCAGCTTCTGCAGCTTCCACAACTCCCACAAGATTGCAAAATGATCTTTCTTGATGGTGGCATATACTGGGGAGCAGCTTCTTGATTAGGTTGAGGAGGGAATGTACCTCTCCTGACTGATCTACTAGGCACAGGATCAGAACTAAGCCATAGGTAGAAGCATCAGTTTGCACCAAAAACCAAGTAATATCAGGAGCCTATAGTACAGGAGCATTGGCTAGTACAGGGCTTGAAAAAGCCGCTCGCCTGCTCGCCAAATGCGAGGAGAAATTCCTCTGTGGCGAACGGCGAGCAGCGAGCACAGATGAAGCATGGAGCAACTGCACCTGCGCTCCAAGCCTTATTGTGAAGCCGAGTTCCGATTTACAACTTCCGGTTTCCGGCTTCTGCGGCACCGCCGCTGAGGGGACAGGTGCAGGAGAGGTCCACTCTCCTCCGCTGAGAGGAGACACCCTTTCCACCGCCACGGGGGACTTAGAGGGACTAGGAGTAAGTACTGTATACAACATGTTATATCACTATAATGGAGTACAGGGAGCTGGGATATACGTACTGGATACATGTCATATCACTATAATGGAGTACAGGGGAGCTGGGATATACATTACTGAATATATCCCAGCTCCCCTGTACTCCATTATAGTGATATGACATGTATACAGTAATGATTACTGTATGCATGTCATATCACTATAATGGAGTACAGGGGAGCTGGGATATACATTATTGTGTACAGTTTTATATTTTGGACTCTATTCTAAAGAAAAATGTAATCTCATAAGCTTTAAGGGGGCGAGGTTGGGGGCAGGGTTTGGGGTGGGCCTGGGGTGGGGTTTGGGGTGGGATTGGGGGTGGACCTGGGCAAGGTTGGGTGGGGCAACTGGTGGAGAGTAAGTTTTGTGACCGGCTAGTAGGTCTGGAAACAAACTTTTAACCCCTGGGCTAGTACATCTTTGAGTGCCCAGAAGGGCTTCTAAAAATCTGGCATGCTAGACTTCAGTTAAGGCAGTTTCTTAGATAGTCAAAGGTTTATCCAAATCTCCTATAGAAGCAAGCTGTCCTCAAGAATGGCATGATAGTTTGTCCCCATGATAGGCTTGCAAGCTGTATTCCAAGGCAAGGTTTAATACTGCAATGTCATGCAGGTAGGTGACTGAGAGTCCTCCTTGACTGGGAGCTGGATAGTTCTCCATCTCAAAAGTCATTACTGTGAACTTGAATAATGCAAATTGGGTGATACAGTCGTGTTCAAAATAATAGCAGTGTGTTAAAAAAAAGTGAATAAAGCTCAAAATCCTTCTAATAGCTTTTATTTCCATACACACAAATGCATTGGGAACACTACACATTCTATTCCAAATCAAAACATGAAGAAAAATATATCAAATTTGTGTTGTTCCTCTAAAACAAATTGAAGAAAAGTGAATATTAGACTGTTCAATAAAATAGCAGTGTTTGTATTCTTCTTTACAAACTCAAACATTCACTATATAAACTGAAAAATGTTTGAAGATTTTGCTTTCCTTTGAATCACTTAATTAATATTTAGTTGTATAAGCACTGTTTCTGAGAACTGCTGTACATCCGTGTTGCATGGAGTCAACCAACTTCTGGCACCTGTGAACAGGTATTCCAGCCCAGGATGATTGGACTACATTCCACAGTTCTTCTCTATTTCTTGGTTTTGCCTCAGAAGCAGCATTTTTGATGTCACCCCACAAGTTTTCTATTGGATTAAGATCCGGAGATTTGACTGGCCACTCCATAACGTCAATCTTGTTGGTCTGGAACAGCAATGGGCAAACTACGGCCCGCGGGCCGTATACGGCCCAGCGGACCTTTTAATCCGGCCCGTGGAGCGTGATGCTGTCAGGATGTGTGTAGGCGAGGCAGCGTGACGAACGTGAGGGGAGCTAGGCTCCTCTCACAGTCCGCCCTGAAGACCGGAACGGCGCGGGAACATGGCGAGAGGAACGCGCGGAGCAAAGGTAAGTGAATGAATTACTATGGGGGATGAATTACTATATGGGGGATGAATTACTATGGGGGATGAATTACTATGGGGGATGAATTACTATATGGGGGATGAATTACTATGGGGGATGAATTACTATATGGGGGATGAATTACTATATGGGGGATGAATTACTATGGGGGATGAATTACTATATGGGGGATGAATTACTATGGGGGATGAATTACTATATGGGGGATGAATTACTATGGGGGATGAATTACTATGGGGGATGAATTACTATATGGGGGATGAATTACTATGGGGGATGAATTACTATATGGGGGATTAATTACTATGCTTACTATGGGGGAATATTACTATACTTACTATGGATGACACATACACATCATTCATCTACTCTTGGTCCGGCCCCCGGGTCCAATATATGAACCCATTGCAGCCCTCAAGTCAAAAAGTTTGCCCACCCCTGGTCTGGAACCATGATGTTGCATGTTTACTGGTGTGTTTGGGGTCGTTGCCTTGTTAGAACACCCATTTCAAGGGCATTTCCTCTTCAGCATAAGGCAGCATGACCTCTTCAAGTATTCTGATGTATTCAAACTGATCCATGATCCCTGGTATGCGATAAATAGGCCCAACACCGTAGTATGAGAAACATCCCCATATCATGATGCTTGCGCAACCATGCTTCACTGTCTTCACAGTGTACTGTGGCTTGAATTCAGTGTTTGGAGGACGTCTGACAAACTGTCTCCGGCCACTAGACCCAAAAAGAACAATCTTACTATCATCAGTCCACAAAATGTTGCGCCATTTCTCTTTAGGCCAGTTAATGTGCTCTTTGGCAAATTGTAACCTCTTCAGCATGTCTTTTTTTCAACAGTGGGACTTTGCGGGGGCTTCTTGCAGATAGCTTGGCTTCACATCGGGGTCTTCTAATTGTAACAGTGCTCACAGGTAACTTTAGACCTTCTTTGATCTTACTGGAGCTGATTGTTGGCTGAGTCTTTGCCATTTTGGCTATTCTTCTATCCATTCGAATGGTAGTTTTTCGCTTTCTTCCACGTCTTTCGGGTTTTGGTTACCATTTTAAAGCATTTGCGATCATTTTAGCTGAGCAGCCTATCATTTTCTGCACTTCTTTATATGTTTTCCCTTCTCCAATCAACTTTTTAATCAAGGTACGCTGTTCTTCTGAACAATGTCTGGAACGACCCATTTTCCTCAGAATTTCAGAGAGAAATGCACTGTAACCAGCATGTACAACATTTGTTGCCTTCCTTCCTTATTTAAGGGCAATAATTGCCACCTGTTTTTCAAAGAATGAATGACCTCACTAATAGAACTCCACACTGCTATTATTTTGAACATGTCCCTTTCAATTAGTGATTCAATTACACAGAAACAGCAGCATGCATGTCATGACTGTTGGGTCTGTTGGATTTCTATTATTCTTCTACACCTGCTAGTAAATTATTTGCCATGTAGAAATATTATTTCTACCAAAAACAGTGATTGATCAGGTTAGTGATGTCTGACTGCTATTATTTTGAATACAACTGTATATACTGATTTTTTCCAAGCTTCAGGTACTAGGGAAATTTTCCAATACCGCTTAGGCATGTCCATGATTGTTATAGTGGGCAGGTGCCAAATTATCCAAAAACTCATCAACCCTGGGCATGTGGAATGGATCAACAGTAGTGACAGCATTCAGCTTTCTGTAGTCTACACAGAACCTGGGCATCTGATCCTTTTTTGGATCTACAGCTACTGGTGATGCTCAGGCCCTGTGAGACTTCTGAATAACCTCTAATTGCAGTATCTCCTAAGTCTCCGTTTCTTTATCTGCCTGCACCTACAGTGAGATGTGGTAAGCAGAATTTTGTTTGTGGGAGCATGTACCCTTGTCTCTACCTTGTGGAACATCCTCCCTGATTTCACTGAGAAACAGTCACAGTGTGCTGAAAGCACTGAAAGCACTTCCAGCAGCTGAGTTTCCTGTGTGGCCATAGATTATTCAATATTTATTCCATCAACCAGAGGTTAAAGGAAAGAATACTGCTTGATTGCCACATCAACACAGTCAGTGTTTATGGGGGATTCCATTCTGCTGTGCTATTGTATTCTGACAGCAGGGCACTTCCCTGCTGTCAGAATACAATGATCACTACTAGCTGCTATAGCAAAACAGTCTATTTGAACTTAGGTCAGTTGATAGATCAACTTCAGTATAAGCAGCCTGCTCACAGATGGATCGAAATTTGTCTGGTTCCTGCTGAACTGGCTGAATTTCATTCTGTCTATAGCTGGCTTTACAGTGGGTCTGCCTCTTTACATTGTTCTTACATGGTGTGCCTTTTCAACGTTTGCATGGAAAATTTTCAAAATTATACTTTCTTCTTTCAAACTTCTCACATAAGTGACATCATTAAGGCTCTTTGTTATTGTATATGGCCCTTCCTGTTGTGCATGTAGGGAGTAGAGAATACACCTTCTGACCCTCATTATACAAGTGTCCTTTGTCCTCCCAAGTCTCTCAGATTTGGTCTATGGGCCCTCTCATTTGTCTCCCATATGAGAGTTTCAATGGTAGAAAAGCCTGTAGACTCCTGGTATGGTAGGGGGAGTATCTTTGCATGTGAATGCCTATATGCCTATTGTCAGAGCACTATTTCAGGCCTGTAAAATAGTTGCTCAAAACTTGATGTCCCCAAATCTCCCAGCACTTGTGTAAGCCGTGTACCGGGGTGGGCTCCCCAGGATACAGTGAAGTCACGAACCAGGAAAGCAACCCCAACACCAGCTTTTCCCACAACAGAATTTTACTTAGATGTGGCAAATAAACACAACCACAAATGCTGGGAACATACAATAAATTTACATACACCCAGCCCAAAGGCTGAGACCCTTGTGCTGAAGAGCACGGCGCCTTCTGATGATGAAGGTAGAAAGAGTAGTAATTTATCTACTGGCGGGCACAACTAAGCTGCCACATCTTACCCGTTATTACCCTAAAAGAACAGAAATCAGTGTACGGGTGTACGGTATGGGCTAGCCTGCAGTGCAGCACAACAGCTTACAATCTTACACAAATCTACAGTATTCCCTCTCCCATAACTGGTCCTGTAGCATGTGCCTGAGTATTCCTTCTGAGCAAAACGCCAGTCTGGCTTGAGTTTGTAGGAGTTTATCAGCTCTCCAATGTGAAATGTCACTTTAAGTTGTGGAGTCCTTTCAATGATCAGTAACAACACTTGTGGCCTGACACAAACAGAGACCCTAACTAACTAACTAACTATAGGCCTGGACTCAGTCTCAAGGAGTCAACACTGAAATGAGGTGTGTGTCGGGTCTGCTTTGCAACCGTTGGTGACTCTGAACAGAACAAATGGCTCTCCAACAAGCATGCAGTCTCGCCCTATATGTTGCTTAGTTTCTCTGCTCTCATCAGCATTCCTAGCAGCCATCTCATCAGCATTCCTGGCAGCAATCTCATCAGCTTCACTTAGCTGCAGCTCTGGTTATGGAGGGATGCTCTCACACCTGGATGTCATCAGATTCTCAGCTCACACGGCCCCCTCATTCACCATTCTCCAAAACATGGCTTCTCCCTCTCCTTCCTGTTCTCTCCAACTCTGTGTGCAAAACCCCACCTCTTCATGAATATACAAATATCTATGCAGTCTGAGGCTGTGTTAGAAAAACAGTGACATCTTCTGGCTAAACCGCAGAATGTCAGTCAAAACATTAATTTACTTCCACACAAACAGTGTTCAAACAATGAGAGCTGTTTCCCCATCTCACACTTGTAGAATGAAGAAATTAGGTAAATAAAACCATGTCTGGAGAGAAATAAATTTTTCAACACAGGAATCATCTGATGAAATTTAAGAAGATACAGGACATGTGGCTGGTAACCCCAGGCCTAGCCTCAACTTCTCTTATATTACACAAATTGTTCTCATGAATGAGGGAAGAACTAGATGGCATGCCTTCTCTATTGTCAAGGGTGAAGGGAGTGACCTTGTCTAATTGCTTGATCTAAAATTCATGCCCTTCCTTTCTGTGAAATACCCACGAGTCATATGGCATGGCATAATTGATCTTTTAATGTTCGAAAACTTAAGGTATACACCTTGCATTGTTTGTACCGTGAATCTTTTTTTTTGTGGAATGTTTAGGTTCCATAACATATGCGACTATAATACCTGCTGTTAGTATTTGTATCTGTATTGACTATATAGACTATACAGTAGATTGATCTAGTGTAATCCAATTAATACAATTTATGAGAATTTGCTTGGGTCATGTTGACTGTTTCAGTTTGAATTTTTTAAACTGTAAGGCCTGTTGCACATGGAAGTAAAAATGCTGAGTTTTTTACTGATCTGAAATGAGATGCATTGTTGTCTATGGGACATTGCACACAGGTGAGTAAAGACCAGTAATACAGCTTTGAGTACAGAGCAGTAAAACAAAAATAGAAAATTTGACATTTGAGCGCAGTAATTTACTTGTGTGTTCACTGATTTGGGCCCCTTGCACACAAGTGCCATAGTTTATTGATGTTTACTCAGGAAATTGTATTGCCTTTGTGCAGGGGGCCACAGTACTGGCAATAAAGAAGAACTTTACTCATCTATACGCTTACAGAAATACTCTCCTATACTTGCCTATACTGAGCGTTACTCAGGTCTTAATAATGACTATCATTATTTGTATACCCCCTTACCCTATCCAAGTTCTAATCCCTCAATAAAATAACAAAACCAACGCTCAAGGACTGATTTCTGACTCCGAGTGCAAGCTTGTGTGGAAAATGCTGAATGACTGGCTGTGCAGGACTATAGGGGAACCTAAATTCATCAGCAATCTCTAAGGGAACAGTGCAACATCAGTAAATTATGATGAACGTGTGCAAGGGACCTAACTTTTTTTAAAACTACAAGAAAAATGATCAGATATAAAAAAATATCTGTTGGTCTTGAAAACCCTTCCCACACATCTGTAGAAAGAGGCTAAAAGTACCTTTGTCAGTTTTTTACTGATCTGAAATGAGATGCATTGCTGTCTATGGGACATTGCACACAATTAAGTAAACATCAGTAATACAGCATTGAGAACAGAGCAGTAAAAGAAAAATTTAAAATTTTACATTTGAATGCAGTAATTTACTTGCATGTTTAATTGTTTAAGCCCCTTGCAAACAAGCCACATAATTTACTGATGTTTACTGAGGAAGTTTGACTCCTGTGTGCAAGGGGCCACAATACTGGCAATGAAGGAGAATTTTACTCTTCTGTACTCATCTATAAGCTTACACACCTTTACTTGCCTATGCCCAACATTACTTAGGTCTTCACACGCAGTTTTTGGCCCCTTGCACATGGGCTTCACAAGGGTGTGCAAGGGGCTTAATCAGTCTATATATGGAAATCTTCAAGGTATCACTACAAAATTACATTATTGGGCAAATTATTTTGTTGTGAGCCTAACCTGACTATAATCTGTCCATTTAATGAACTCAAACAATTCCAACAGTCAGTGCAGCCACTTGACTACTGGACAAATGTAACAGTAAATGTGTTGGTACTTGTATGTACAACTTATCCTTTTATTTCATGTACAAACCTAACTTGGACTTTGTACAATAAAGTTGGATTGTACAATCTTTATACAATAAAAAAATTGATAATAGTGAGCGCTCTTTTAAACACAGCAGCTAAAGCACCTAAGGCAACCACAATGCCTCTAAATGTAAATATAAATGAAGGTAATATGGTGCAGCGCTAAAAGAGTGAAAATTAAAGACAGTCAAAAGTCAATGTAGCAATATCCGTGATTCCTTAAATAGGATGCAGACTTCCAAAGCTCTTGCGGCCTTAAATAATAGCAATGCGCACTCACCAGAAACGCATGGATTATGCGCATGTAGGAATAATCATTCCAGATGTCAGATCCTCCAACACTCGGATGGTAAGCATCCTTCTCACGGTGGATCCCTGAAGACTCAAAGCCAGATCCTGAGGTCCTCCTTAAGGTATACCAGGCACTTCACAATGGTGGTGGGACTCTCTCCACTAAGTGGTAATGGCACCTTCTCTGTGGGGGTAACAGCTCCAAAAGGAGCCCCAGAAAAACACACAGGTGCCAGAGATAGTGTAGTATGTTAAAGGAGATTTATTTGCCTTAGCATAACATATATAGGGTAGCATGCAAATCCAGACCCATACAGGTTAAATAAGGATAAGGTAGCAGTGACTGACCCTAGTAAAGATGTCCGCCGAGCCTCCTCGTGGCTACGGCGGTGCGAATGACGTCACGCTCTGTACAGCTCCTCCTTAGGCCTTTCGTGCCAAAAGCACATCATCAGAGGGGAGGCTGTACAGGAGCGTGACTGACGTCGGGAATTTATGCAGGGGAAGACGGCGCGTGCGCAGTTAGCTGCGGCCATCTTCCCGAAGTTGTAGACAGTGCGCATGCGCGTTGATGGCGGCGCCATTTTGCCGTGGATCCGCGATACTGCTGGCAGAAAGGAAGGGACAGGGAGATTGATCCCATTAACCATTCAGGTCTAGCTGAAAGCTAGCCAGCCCTAGATCCCAGGGAACAAATATGTGACTGGTATACACACATATTCTTTATATTGAAAGATCATAAAGTGACAGTGCTCAAATATTTGTATAATATAACAGTGGTGTCTATGGCCTTAAAGTGGCCCCACGGTGATTGGCAAATGGCTACATAGATGGACCACGGCAAGGTGGGTGCACTGGATGTACATAATATGACAAATAACAAATACACAGTGAATAATAAAATCTAGAATATAATGCATAGATAATATGAGGATAAAAATATGAAAATAAAAATGTAAAAATGTAAAAGTTAGTGCCTCACTCACTCTATTACATAGAGAATGAGCGAATAAAATGAAAAAACCCCTTGCACAAAAAAATGTGATATAGCACTCTATATTCACATGACAAATAAAACTCAATAAAATTAAAAACAATATAAAATAAAGAATTTGGACACAGGTTAAAAGAAAACATGAAAGGCATAGTGTATCATTCAGCTATTGGCAATGAATATATTGTGACCTGCGGGGTGTAATGTGTTAAGCTCAAACACCCACTTGGTTTCCGCTTGGGAGACCGCTCGTGTTTTATTTATACCTCTCCAGTGATGGCCAATCACATCTATGCCCACAAATTTCAAAGATGATGGATCTTTATTGTGATAAATCCGGTAATGGTTGGATAATGAATGCTCTCTAAAGCCCTTTTTTATATTGGATACATGCTCACGCAAGCGATCACGTAAACGCCTCGTGGTCCTGCCCACATATTGTTTCTGGCAAGGACACTGTAACAAATATACAACAAACTTACTACGGCAAGATATGAAATGTTTTATATTGTATATTCTACCGGTAACAGATGATTCAAACAGGCTGGGGGCGAATTTAGCCCCCATAGCCACGCCCTTGGTTTGCAAATAATATGTTTTATTGAACCAGAAATAGTTTCTGTGCATAGCAAACTCTAATAGATCCAGGATAAAATTCTTTGGGCGGCAGAGAAACCTGAAATTATTTTCCGAAAAGCTAACGCTGTTAGACAGATGATTGCACCTAATGTGGTCGATCCCCCTAATAATATTTCTCTGTTCAATGATTTAAAGGGTTTCCATCCTTGTAACAAATGCATTATTTGCAAATATAATGGCATCAGGAAACGTAGAGCTATTGCATTTGAATCATCTGTTACCGGTAGAATATACAATATAAAACATTTCATATCTTGCCGTAGTAAGTTTGTTGTATATTTGTTACAGTGTCCTTGCCAGAAACAATATGTGGGCAGGACCACGAGGCGTTTACGTGATCGCTTGCGTGAGCATGTATCCAATATAAAAAAGGGCTTTAGAGAGCATTCATTATCCAACCATTACCGGATTTATCACAATAAAGATCCATCATCTTTGAAATTTGTGGGCATAGATGTGATTGGCCATCACTGGAGAGGTATAAATAAAACACGAGCGGTCTCCCAAGCGGAAACCAAGTGGGTGTTTGAGCTTAACACATTACACCCCGCAGGTCACAATATAGAAGTAGATGTTAACTGCTTCATTGCCAATAGCTGAATGATACACTATGCCTTTCATGTTTTCTTTTAACCTGTGTCCAAATTCTTTATTTTATATTGTTTTTAATTTTATTGAGTTTTATTTGTCATGTGAATATAGAGTGCTATATCACATTTTTTTGTGCAAGGGGTTTTTTCATTTTATTCGCTCATTCTCTATGTAATAGAGTGAGTGAGGCACTAACTTTTACATTTTTACATTTTTATTTTCATATTTTTATCCTCATATTATCTATGCATTATATTCTAGATTTTATTATTCACTGTGTATTTGTTATTTGTCATATTATGTACATCCAGTGCACCCACCTTGCCGTGGTCCATCTATGTAGCCATTTGCCAATCACCGTGGGGCCACTTTAAGGCCATAGACACCACTGTTATATTATACAAATATTTGAGCACTGTCACTTTATGATCTTTCAATATAAAGAATATGTGTGTATACCAGTCACATATTTGTTCCCTGGGATCTAGGGCTGGCTAGCTTTCAGCTAGACCTGAATGGTTAATGGGATCAATCTCCCTGTCCCTTCCTTTCTGCCAGCAGTATCGCGGATCCACGGCAAAATGGCGCCACCATCAACGCGCATGCGCACTGTCTACAACTTCGGGAAGATGGCCGCGGCTAACTGCGCACGCGCCGTCTTCCCCTGCATAAATTCCCGACGTCAGTCACGCTCCTGTACAGCCTCCCCTCTGATGTGCTTTTGGCACGAAAGGCCTAAGGAGGAGCTGTACAGAGCGTGACGTCATTCGCACCGCCGTAGCCACGAGGAGGCTCGGCGGACATCTTTACTAGGGTCAGTCACTGCTACCTTATCCTTATTTAACCTGTATGGGTCTGGATTTGCATGCTACCCTGTATATGTTATGCTAAGGCAAATAAATCTCCTTTAACATACTACACTATCTCTGGCACCTGTGTGTTTTTCTGGGGCTCCTTTTGGAGCTGTTACCCCCACAGAGAAGGTGCCATTACCACTTAGTGGAGAGAGTCCCACCACCATTGTGAAGTGCCTGGTATACCTTAAGGAGGACCTCAGGATCTGGCTTTGAGTCTTCAGGGATCCACCGTGAGAAGGATGCTTACCATCCGAGTGTTGGAGGATCTGACATCTGGAATGATTATTCCTACATGCGCATAATCCATGCGTTTCTGGTGAGTGCGCATTGCTATTATTTAAGGCCGCAAGAGCTTTGGAAGTCTGCATCCTATTTAAGGAATCACGGATATTGCTACATTGACTTTTGACTGTCTTTAATTTTCACTCTTTTAGCGCTGCACCATATTACCTTCATTTATAATCTTTATACAATGTCCTCTAGCTTTACTAAAACTATGTAATGTTGAAGCCTACCTATACAATCTATTCAATTTCAATATATATCTAGTCCGGCAAATCCATGCATTGCATACAGTATACAGTTTTTGGAAACTGATCAATTGAATTGGAATTTGCAAAGCTATCTTAATACACTACTTAAAAAATTAAAGGAACACTTTGAAAACATATCAGATCTCAATGGGGAAAAATATCATGCTGGATATCTATACTGATATGGATTGGGAAATGTGTTAGGAACGTAAAGATACCCCATTGTTTGATGGAAATGAACATTATCAACCTACAGAAAACATTCCGAAAAAGTGAAAAAATGATGCAGCAGGCTCCATTTTGCTGAAATTTAATTGCAGCAACTCAAAATAGTAGTTTGTAAGGCCTACACTTGTTTGTATGCATGTCTGACAACATCGGGACATGCTCATAAGAAGACAATGGATGGTGTCCTGGGGTATTTCCTCCCAGATCTGGACCAGGGCATCATTGAGCTCCTGGACAGTTTGAGGTGCAACCTGGCGGTGTCAGGTGGACCAAAACCTGACCTCTCAGAGGAGTTCTATTGGATTTAGGTCAGGCGAGTGTGGGGGCTATTCAATGGTATCAATTCCTTCATCCTCCAGGAACTGCCTACTTACTCTCGCCACATGAGGTCGGGCAGGGTCATGCATCAGGAGGAACCCAGGACCTACGACACCAGTGTAGGGACTGACAATGGGTCCAAAGATTTCATCCCAATACCTAATGGCAGTCAGGGTGCCATTGTCTAGCCTGTAGAGGTCTGTGCATCCCTCCATGGATATGCTTCCCCAGACCATCACTGATCGACCAGCAAAATGGTCATGCTGAATGATGTTACAGGCAGCTTAACGTTTTTCACACCTTCCCCAGACCCTTTTATATCTGTCACATGTTCTCAGGGTGAACCTGCTCTCATCTGTGAAAAGCACAAGGCACCTGTGCCGGACCTGCCAATTCTGGTGTTAAATGGCAAATGCCAATCGAGCTCTATAATGCCAGGCAGTGAGTACAGGGCCCACTAAAGGATGTCGGGCCCTCAGGCCACTCTCATGAAGTCTGCTTCTGATTCTTTGGTCAGAGACTTTCACACCAGTGGCCTGCTAGAGGTATTTTTGTAGGGCTC
This sequence comes from Staurois parvus, assembly GCF_062004578.1. Classification (NCBI taxonomy): domain Eukaryota; kingdom Metazoa; phylum Chordata; class Amphibia; order Anura; family Ranidae; genus Staurois; species Staurois parvus. Next base: position 5,462,512 of record NW_028318233.1, read on the forward strand.
TGGCAGTTCTCATCCTCTTCCTTCTTTGCACTAAAGTGTAGATACCGTTCCTGCTGATGGGTTAAGGACCTCCTACGGCCCTCTCCAGCTCTCCTAGAGTAACTGCCTGTCTCCTGGAATCTCCTCCATGCTCTTGAGACTGTGCTGGGAGAGACAGCAAACCTTCTGGCAATGGCACATATTGATGTGCCATCCTGGAGGAGTTGGACTGCCTGTGCAACCTCTGTAGGGTCCAGGTATTGCTTCATGCTACCAGTAGTGACACCATTGTAAAACCATTCCCGTTTTGGAGGGTCGTCTCAATGTTGTCCAGCTAGTGCACCTGTTGTTAATTTCATTGACCTGATCAATGTTCCAGGAGTTTAATTGACTTGATGCTATACTCGGATTAAAAAGTGTTCCTTTAATTGTTTGAGCAGTGTATATAGTTCTGGTTCCACACATTTGGCACCTGAAATTAACCAGTGGACCTTAAGATCTAATTTGTATAACACCACCTGTAATTTAAAAAATATTCAAATTTATGTTGGCTAAATTTTCTGTGATTTAAAATGTAAAGCTGTCCATAAACATCAATGAATAACTTATACACCACACAAAAAATGCTTGATTTGTAGAAGAGCTGGGATGATTCTGAACTGGCTTATTTAAGAACAATAGCAACTGGAAAAGACTTTCCTACTGTCCTACTTGTATCTGTACAATGCAAATTTCATATTGATAAACCCCCCACAGGAGGTCACTTGCTCAGCACTGCCTCCATAGAAAGAAATAGTTGTATTTTTTTGTCAAGGCATTCTCTGATTGGACAAGCTGGAGAGGTAGAGCAGTGAATCACAATCGCCACCTCATGTAATCAGAGAATGCCTTGTATTCAATCAACAAAATACATTTAACAAAACAAAAGTAAATAAATTAGGTAAGTTACTTGTCTCTACTAGCTGGGAAATGTTTGCATTTGACTTGCTGCTATGTTCACAATATTAAATTATGCATTTATTGATAAACACCCTATGCCAAACAATATAATCTGAACATATTCCATTTGACACAATAAATATCTCTAACATGAATAAGTATAATAATAAATAAGGGAATAAATACTGTTCTATTTTTCCTAGACATTAAATTATTTTTGTAACTTTTTTTTACAATTTACTCTCAGGCACATGCATTCAAGCTTATGTCTTCAAACAATAAACACTTGTAAAAATTTCACATAGCCACTTGCAGCTGTCTTGGTGCTCGTAGATCCCTCCTATTACTAAAGTGTGTTGGTGCATAGAGGATTATGGGGAGGGGCAATGGGAGACCAAGGCCCCTCCTGTCCCAGTGATAACACACGCTCTTAATGTACTCTCCAATAGACTCCTCCAGTGGTGCTGTCCAACTTGTCATCTGGTAAGTTTGTCTGACTTTCTTACATAGTTTAAGAGTGCTATTAACTTTGTAAACCTAATGATCTATACGTCTGCATTATATATTAGTATATTTCATTAACGTAATACAGAATATTTAATAGTCCCAGTAAAATATTTTATGCTTATTTAAAGTAAATTATTCTCTTCTTAAATACAAAAGGCAAAAGGTAGCTGACGAGTTTGAAACATCCTCTGTAGTTGCGATAAACATATCCAGGCAATTATAATTGAACAAATTCAGTAGGAATTCATTATACCATACATAAAGGTAGCACATATTAATTTTGCATGAGCTGTGTCCATGCATATCTTGATCTTTCTTTTTCTGCATCAGAGAAAGCCACATTTTGATTTTCTAAGTGAATGTCTGGGTAACAATATTCTATGCATTTAACTCCTACAAAAGTTTTATTTGCACTTGAATACTTTTGCTAGGTCTGCTTGTGCTTGTGATTTGCATGTGCTTGTATATCTTAAAAAGAGCTCCTTTGTTCTGCAAAACTCTTTCATTACGTTTCTGCACGTTTTGGGCTATATTTAATTACCATACAGAATAGTGCTGAAAATCTCAATTATTGGCAGGAAGTTCTAATTTTCATTTTATTCTCCTTTCGAGACCACGGGGTCACAGCCAGTGCCTCAATAATTGCCTGCATTTCACTCACCCACTTTTTATTTTTCCTGCCCTGTCTTTCAGGAATTTTGGAATGCCAGATAGTTTCAGCTCCAGCGCTTGTAAAGATTATTGATGCTTGGACACCCTTGAATTACAAACCATCCGGCAACACTGAGCTAATGAGATGAGGCACTCCAGTATAATTTCTTTTATTTTTTTGCTGCACTGCCTGGGTACTTTACAAAGCGTGCTGGGCAAAACTGACAAAACAGCCAGCAAGAAAGCAGACCTTCAAGCCTTTGCACGCTCAGGGCAGTTTACATCCATATACAAACACGTGTGCATTTGGGAGATTGTTGGTGACGCAACTGTAAGTCTGTCATTAATTTGCAATGAGCCAACAAGCAGCAGCTACAACTGCACATATGAAGGGGAGCCCCAGAGATGCCCTTTGTATGCTTCAAAAGCTAAGCAGTACTGGAAAAAAATACTGTGGAGAATTAAGAAAATGAAAAATGCCTGCGAAGACAAGAACTTAAAATCACGCTTGTGTAAAAAATCAGAAGATGTGCAGTCCCAGCTGTGGAAAGTCAAAAGTGATTCTGCTGCAGAACTGGAAAAAGGAGAAACCAAAGGGAAGGATCATGTGAAAGAAAATAGTGGGGGGCTGGAAGGTAGTCCAATTAACCCAGAAGCCAACGAAAATGCTGGTGCAAAAAAGAAATCTGGTGGCAAAAAGAAGCATGTCCTAAAATTGCATCCAAACCCATCTGATTTGCCATCCATGCCTGACCTCACTATAGCCAGAGAGGTTAACGATGATATTATAGAGCAGAATGAGAATCTGGCAGATACCTACTGTGCAGAGAAGTGGCATTCATTGTGCTCTTTACTTGTTAATTTCTGGAATGGCTAAATCAAAGCTTGACGTGTGGTAGAAATGTGGCACTGCTGAGCTTTTTAATTCAAGGCTAAAGAACAGAAATTCCCAACTAATTCTTTTGGACTTATTATTAGCTAACAGAAATGACAAATCCCCCAATACATAAAAATACAAGTGTAGACTTGTCTGCATTCAAAACTATTACTGGCAGACCTGAATTAGCTTACTTTGTATGTTTTATACTCTAACTAGTAGGTCATTGTATTGTATTCTTTTTAAAAATGATTTAAAAATATTAATATTCACGTGTGCTATACAATAACGATAAATTAATTAAAATAAAACATTTGGTATGTAATCATTTCCATTGTGCGTACTTGGGAGATTTCCATACTTTATTTTCAAACAGATAAATCGTTTCACAATAAATTATTTTCCTTCCTGGTACCTAAACTTAAGCATATTTATTTTGTAACAAGCAGAGAGAAGTGAAGTGGTTTTTTTTGCAAAGAGCAGCAACCAATGACAGCTATACAGCTAGTATAGTATATAGCTAGTATAGTTTACAAAGTTGGTTTCTGCTCTTTCCTACATGTCAAAAAAGCTTTATAATGCTAAATTACCCAACAAACACTACTACCAAAGATTATGCATTCAAATTTTACACACCACAAATGATGTTATATCTGAATGACCATTGGCCATGAGTGGAGAAATTCATATGGAATTTAGCAATAGTTAAAGGGTCACTCTGCTCAAAACTGGTATTTCAGTTTTTGGTAGATAATTTTTATATGTTTTAGTGGGAGTGCTATTGATGATTTTTTTTCATTATCACATGTTATGTACAGTGTACAGTGCAGTAAGAGGAACCATAATATGCCATGATTTGAACATTCACGGCTTCCAGCTGGAAACAGAACAGAATCCAGAAATATGGCAAGGAGATCTCACTGTTGTGGTTTCCAATACATATAAGAAGCCAAGGGCTGATACAGCATATCAGGTTCCACCTGTAACGTAAACAACACTTTTTGGGTGTACTGACCCTTTATGCTGGCTATTACCATTAGAGGGATATTTGAAGTGCAGACACTATTCTAGCTCTTTAAGTATCTGTGTTGGCCAATGCATCTCTAATAATACTGTTCTTGTTTAGCCTATGGACTAGGGTGGGGGTGGTGTGCTGCAGGCACCTCCAGTTCCAGCTTATCGGAGAGAAACATTTCTCACATACATTGATGCTGTCTCTTTCTTGTTTTTAAACCCAAAACAATATAGGGCACAATTCACTAAAGGATATCGCATACGCTATGTAGGTCACGTGAACATATATCGCATGCGATGCTGAAAATGTCAATTTACTATTGTAGTGTGCGGTATTTACCAAAAATAGCAAAAACGCTCAGTACATACCACATAAACAGACCTTAAAGTCAATTCACAAAAGAAAATAACTAATTAAATGCATGCCGTATTTAAGTAGTGGTTGAGGCATGCAGTATGTACTGGTACAGTATCTGTCAGTAACTGTCATGGGTTGTTAAGGAGTGGGTGGCAGCTGTGTCCTTGACAGCTGAATTAAAAAAAATTGCTGGCAAATAAAAATATAGCAAGAAAACAGAGTGGGGGGCCCCCTTGTTAAAGGAGGCTTCCACATTTTGATAAGCCCTCTGCCCACTGGCCAGGGTTGTGGGGAAGAGACTCTTGTCCTCATCAACATGGGGACAAGGTGCATTGAGGGGAGGGGGACCTGGTATGGTTTGGGTGGGGGGAGTTCGCTTGTTCACCCCTTTCCTGATCTGCCGGGCCCGCATGCTCCGATAAGGATCTGGTATGCATTTTGGGGGAACCCCATGCCCTTTTATTTTATATTTTGGCATGAGGGTTCCCCTCCAAATCTATACCAGACCCGAAGGGCTTGGTATGAATGGAGGATTCATACCAAGCCCTTCGGGTCTGGTATAGATTTTGAGGGGAACCCCCATGCCAAAATATACAATAAAAAGGTATGGATGGTGGGGGGGCACACCATTTTGTTGCTAAATTTTTAATTGCTGGCAATTCTATTTTTACATTCAGTTGTCAGTGGTGAACCTCGTTGACAGCTGAAACAATATCGCATGTTTTCATTACTAAAATACCACATGACTTAATAAGATAACTCATGTGGTATTTAAGTAGTGTTTTATAGTGAATGCCAAGGGTTTTTTTTTTAAAAATGCTGTGCGGTATCTCACCGCATATTCGGATGTGGTAAGATACTGCTTAGTGGATTGTCCCCATAGTCAGACATTCATTAAGCCTAAACCTTTCTCAAACTACTAAATCACAACACAGATTATTGTATTGTAATTTTCCAAAATTAATAGCATTTCAGAGACAATGTAAAATTCTACTTTGGAGACAGAAAGCAGTATATAAAAGTGTGATTCATGGTGATAGATTTTGCCTTTGCTCATCTGTCAATAATCAAAGTGAGACCTAATTTATGAGGCAGAACAACGTATTGCTTTCATTTTCTGTATCTGTTTAATCCATGCACTGCAGTCAGGCAGTCTAGTAAGAAATGACTTGCAAAGTGCAGTAACCACCAACATCTAATCAGATTTTAGAAAAGAGCAGACAGAGCAACAAATTATTATGAATGTTTATCAGGAGTACTCCAGCTTGCACATTGTCTCTGGCTTAAACTTGATGTTTAATTTAAATGTACTAATTGTTGAGCACTTGTGCAACACTAATGCATAATACCTATGCAGTTGTAAAGCACTCGCCTATAACCATTTTTTTAATTCTGAAAATTAGTGTCCAAATTGTTATGATGTTTGAACATCGCTTTTACCAGTATTCAAAGTGCAGTACAATACAGCTGCAAAGACGGATTTAAAGGGTCTCATGAAAGATGGTTTATCTATTAATAAACAGCTGCAGGTACCAATTATATTGGGACACTTCAAAGTTAACACCAAGGCAACAATTACATGTGGACTGTAAAAGTGTGTTCCAATTACTTTAACCAACAACTTTGATGATACCCTATGAGAGCACGGTGCTGAGACTATGGCAAGTGGTTTTTTTAAGCTAGCACACAAATTGGTAAAGCAAAAGTTTAATCAAAAAATAAAATAAAAATCAGCACCTTGGGCAGTACATACAATCAATGCAAAGTTTCCCTTGTGCTGCTTTTGTTTTTGTTTTTTTTGGTTTAGTACAAATCATTCTATGATGCCCCCACCCACCCCCACCAATTCACTGCAGCCTTAATCATTTGGTGCCATGGAATGGAGGTTAATATGAGCTGAGGGACCTGATATAGACACTCGGCAAGTGTCCTGACTAGCCCTTTATGACCCCCTTCTCATTCATAAAATCTGTTCTATAACTTCCATGAATGAAAACCAATGAATGGAAGGTCCTCCTCCTCCATTCATAGATCACTTCATTTGTGGAAGCTATAGGACTTCTTTTATGAATGGAGAAAGGGGGGCAGAAGGACAGGCATAGTCGGCACTCTTGACAAGAGCATATAACAGGTCCCTCAGCTTGTAGTAATCCCCAGCTGGAAGATTATGGCAACAGGAGTCAGAGGACAGTAACTTCAACTAAAACAGCAGCCACCACCACAAGGGACACTTCACATCAGGGGCGGACTGACCATTTGGAAACTCGGGCACTGCCCGAGGGCCCGGGGTCAGTAGGGGGCCCCATGAGATGCCCCGGTACCTTTTTCATAGGCTTTTTTGAGTTTGGGCAAGGACACAGGGGCCCCATGATCCCCTATTGCCCGGGGACCCCATGAGTTGTCAGTCCGTCCCTGCTTCACATTGATTGTAATTGATTGTCCCTTGTGATGATTTTTTTTTGTCAATTGTGACTAATCCTAAAGCAGAACTAAAGTTAAAAACTAAAAATGTGCGAACAGACAGGGTCTTTATTTCAGAAGAGACATGCATTGCCTCTGCTGCAATAAAATACATCTACCTGCCTGTTCACAATCCCCTTTAGAATGTACATTGAGCTGCACAGTTTACATTCCAGCACACTGCCTGTGTGCTAGGATAACTGCGCTCATGTGCATGCATGGGAATGACATCATCCCATGCCAGCCAATCAAGATGGCCAAAAACTGGCTTTGCGAGCATCAGACCATTGGAACATTGGTAAGTAATTTTACCTTTAGTTCTGCTTTAAGACATAGCCATCATTACTGACAAAGCATATTAAAAAGTCTTTGTTTATTTCCATGCAAAAAATAAAAAAAAAACACGAGACTGAATTAATTGCAAGATCCTGCTTTTCTTTTAAAGCTCATCTCCAGACAAATATAACATTTCATCCACTCCGCTAATACATCCTGTACAACTTTCTTTCTTACTTTGTGAGGAAACATATACTCACCTATTGTAAGTCTGCTGTCCCTCGCTGGCATCTTTTCAGGTAATAGGGACCACTAATCAAGTGCTGCAGATGTCCCTGTGCTAGCCAGTCTCCAAGCATGCTATCCTGCTGACTTCACCACTGCCAGATCCCCTTCTGGATTGTGAGAGGACCCAACAACTGGACAGCTAGTAGGAAATGCTCCTGTCTTGACACCTAAAGAAGGACCTCCACATCCTGTAAACAGGAAAAGAGCCAATACTGGGGACTGGAGCATTATGTGACCACAGCTTTAGGTGATTTAAAAGGGCATGCAAGTGGCGTAATCCACAGGTGGGGATGGGAGGAGCCGGAGATCATCTTTAAGATCTTTTTCAAGTGTACTTGTCCTGTGAAAGGTATGCAGGCTTCTTTTGCTGGCATTTTTCCATAAATACTAGCTGCCTGGCTGTGTCTGCCTTCAAAGTCTGCAAGTCAGAGACCATGAACAAACATGGAGGAGAGGAATATTGGGGAAGAGGCAGAATCCTTGATGCCTATTTGGTGACTCAATAACCACAGCCTTTAATTTTTCTCATAAAAGGTTTCTTTTATAGGATAAATGACCTTTCAGTTTAACCCCTTCACGCCTAAGGGTAAAACAAATCTTAAAGCCTAAGCACAATTTTGCAACGTTGACATGTGTTAGTAAAACCGTACATATCATCACAACTACTTTGTACATCCAGGTGAATTATACCTTGTTTTTTTCAGGACAAATTGAGCTTTCATTTGGTGGTAAATGGTAATGAATATCTCCTGATTTTTTTTATTATCAAAGGAAAACTGGCCCAAAATAGTAATGAAAAATTTTTTTTTTTTTTTAAATTTAGCTGTGTGTTTCTTGTTACTACCATAACCTACCACCAAAGAACAACCCAAAATAAATTTACCAGCTCTTGACAATCGCAGTGATACCATATATGTGTATGTTATTTGTTGTTTGTACCCGTAGTACATTCCAGAAACATATTAGTGCACATTTAGTTTTTTTGTTTACCGAAAACACACTGACACTAACTGAAACTAATACCAATTTTAAAAAAATAATAATAATCCTGACCTTTGACCCTGGCATTTTAACCTTGACCTTTGACCCTGACCTTGACCCAAACGCTTACCCTGGCACTGAACTAGATCAAACCTTTATCTAGGTATTTTTTTTTTATTTTTTAATATTTATTTATCTTTTTTTTTTTAACAAACATTTTTTCCCCTCTATGCCAGGAGTTAGGGAGATACAATGTATCTCTCTCCTCCATTAATAGAGAGAAAAAAAACAAGGGGGCCGGGCTGTACAGTGACTGATCACTGTGATAGCCAATCAGAGGCTATCACAGCAATCTTGTGACCCGGAATCGGGAGTCCCAGGTCCCGAACATTAGAAAGGGACCCGGGGCTCTCAGGACACCCCGGTCTTTGTGCTGGGAGCGCACTGTGCGGCACGCTCCCAGCCAAAAGACATGTACGCAAATATGCGGCCCCACGGAAAGAAGCCCAGTTCTGTGAGACCGCATATTTGTGTGATCTTGGCATCAAGGGGTTAAGTTAGCTAAGTAAGTTCCAGGTGCATTAGAATGAGAGATGTGCTAAGTTTTACTCCTGGTTCACGTATGTGCGGTCGTGCGGGCCGCAATTTGCATGGGCATGACAGCCCATTAATTTGAATGAAGTCCCGTGCCCCGGGGCACGCAGTGGAGAAGTCCCTGCACTACTTGGGAAATTGCAGCTGAGGTTCCCAGTACGCTTGCGATTTCCAGTGCAGGCGGCGTGCCATCAGAATTAATAACACCCGCCTGGGGGTCCTGCATTCTTCTGTGTGGGTGGTGCAGCTGCAAGTATTTGTGCGGGTCCCACAGCGGCACCACCCACAGAGATGTGAACCAAAGGATACAGTTCATTCTTACAGCATGGAACATGAGCTTTGGTGATTGCAAAGCTATGGGTATATGTCCAGGGGCGGACTGACAACTCAGTGTCCCCTGTGTCCTTGCCCCTGTGTCCTTGCCCAAACTCAAAAAAGCCTATGAAAAAGGTACCAGGGGCATCTCATGGGGCCCCCTACTGACCCTGGGCCCTCGGGCAGTGCCCGAGTTTCCAAATGGTCAGTCCACCCCTGTATATGTCAGACCTGTATAGAGAGACTTCTGCTTCCCCACAGAGAGCAAGGGTCCCATTCTGCAGCTACTAGCAACAGACAGGTTTTTTTTTCTTCTCAGGCTGTAGCAGCTTTAAAAAGAAATTGAACTGCAGGAAAATAAAAAATTTTTTTAAATGCTCCTGGAGTGTATTTAGCTGATTTAAACTGAGAATTAATTTGGGCTTTAAGATTACAATGCTCATTACAATGATAAAATATTCTCACTGCCTCAATATGGAGCACCAATGTGTTTTCTTTTACATTTCTTTTAGTAAGCCTATTGTACAAATAACATCCAAAGCAAGTTTGATTATTTATTCTGGGGGCTAGCACAGAGCAGGGCAGACTTCAGAGGCTTGTGCTAGCTCAGCCGAAAGCCATTGTACCAGTTTCCTGGACAACGTATAATAACATCTAATGCATGAAGATATTGTATATTCTATGGGAAGTTGTAAGAGGTTGTGAGAAGACTGAGCCTGAACCTAAGTGTAAAGAAAAACTAGATTTAAAGGTGTATTTTCTGTCCTGATGACATTGTCACCAGGATAGGAAAAGAGGGGCACAGAAAGTGATAAAAATACAATTTTTGCAGCTAATAAAGGGAGAACTGTACCCCGTCAACATTTTATTGCTGTATCCCCTCTGGAGATTTGTCCTCTGGTCTTGGCATAGTAACAATATTGTCTTGGGTATTTTTTCTCAATCCCAGCCAAACAAAAGGTGGAGGAAAAGGGCAAAGCAAATATGAGTATGTGCTCATGAAGTTGGGAGAGCTTTTAACTTTGCTCTACACAGGTACATTGTACTTCCCAACTTTTTGGGATGGGAAAGAGGGACACCTTTTAGGATAAAATAAAAAATGAAAGGCCACATTCTTTTACACAGCCAACCATGCAGTTAAACAGCAAATAACCAAATGATGCTTATATTCACCACTCCGTTTTCTTTATTCCACTTTTTGAAATTATTCTAAATGTTTGATGAAAAATTGAGGGTAAGCTAACATATAATGCAATCAGTTAATATACTTATTGTCTGTATGTCCAATTTTGCTTAATAGTGAGTACATAGTTACATAGTTAGTCTGGATGAAAAAAGACAAAAGTCCATCCAGTTCAACCATTAAAAAACAAAAAAGTTATAATCCTATACCCACAGTTGATCCAGAGGAAGGCAAAAAAGCCCAGCAAAGCATGATCCAATTTGCTCCTGCAGGGGAAAACAATTCCTTCCTGATCCCCCGAGAGGTAATCGGATATTCCCTGGATCAACTTTACCTATAAATGTTAGTATCCAGTTATATTCTGTGTATCTAGGAAAGAATTCAGGACTTTTTTAACCAGTAGCCGCCCGGCCAATGGCCGTTTGGCGGCTTCAAAAGTGCATCGGCATTCCGGGTGCACGCCATTTGGCGTGCACCCGCACATGCGCAGTTTGCGGTAATGCAGAGCCTCGCAGCGGCGCGATCTGTCACCCGCCGTGTACCTCGGACACGGCCGATGACAGATCTGAGTACCGGCCCCCGTTGCTGGTACCATGTGACCTGCTGTGACCAATCACAGCAGGTCACATGACAGTTGTATACAATGGATGGCTTCATTCATGCCATCCATTGTATACTAGTGCCTAGCTGTGAATGGTGACAGCTAATCACATGCACATGTCATGTGATTAGCTGTGACTAAATCACAGCTAAGCACAAAAAAAAAAAACCCTGAATGAATCGATTTCATTCAGGTAAATGCTTGCTTATAGCAAAGTAATTCTTTGCTATAAGCAAATTGTGTAAAAAAAAAAAAAAATACTGATCACTTCCCCAAAGTAGTACAATGTTACTATGGTAACATTGTACTACTTTCGTCATAGTAAAATATGAAAAAAAATCTTAAAAAAAATAAAAAAAAGTAATAAAAAATTAAAAATAAAATAATTAAAAAAAATAAAAAAAATATATATATTTTTTTTTTCATACTGTCACCAGTCAGTGTCCCTGTTCACCGCCATGCCAGTTATATGATGACGCTGTACTGCACTGATGACAGTATGTAAAAAAAAAAATAGTGAAAATAATTTTTTAAATTTTTTTATTTTCCAAAAAATTATGACAAAAAAAATACAACTTCAAAAAACTCGCCATTCCTCTTATGAAGTACGTTGGACTGTCTACTCTGCAAAAAGGGGTCATTTGGGGGATATCTGTACTGTTCTGACATTCTTGGACCTCAAGAAATTAGATTGGCAGTCAGTACTTCAGGATTGATCAATTTTCAGATCTATACCATAGTTTGTGAACTCTATAACTTTCCTACAGACTAAATAATACATCCTAATTTGGGTTTTTTTCACCAAAGACATGTAGCAGAATACATCTCGGCCTAAATTTATGAAGAACAATTATTTATTTGTAAACTTTTATAACAGAAACAAAGAAAAACGTGTTTTTTTTCAAAATGTTTGGTCTTTTTTTGTTAATTTAGCAAAAAATAAAAACCCCAGCAGTGATTAAATACCACCAAAAGAAAGCTCTAGTTGTGTGAAGAAAATGATACAATTTTAGTTTGGGTACAATGTTGTATGACTGCGCAATTGTCATTCAAAGTGTGAGCGCTGAAACCTGAAAAATGGCCTGGGCAGGAAGGTGTAAAATTGCACGGTATTGAAACGGTTAAAGCAATCCACTGAGCTGGCCAGAACCAACTCTTGAGGGAGTCTATTCCACATTTTCACAGCTCTCACTGTGAAGAAACCTTTCCGTGTTTGGAGATTAAATACCTTTTCTTCCAGACGTAAAGAGTGCCCCCTTGGTCTCTGTGATGGTGTCAGGGGGAATAACTCTACACCGAGTTCACTATATGAACCACTGATATATTTATACATGTTGATCATATTCCCCCTTAATCTCCTCTTCTCAAGAGAGAATAAATTCAGTTCCTCTAATCTTTCCTCATAGCTGAGCTCCTCCATGCCTCTTATCAGTTTGGTTTCCCTTCTCTACTTTCTCCAGTTCCCCAATGTGCTTTTTTTGAATTGGTGCCCAAAACTGAACTGCATATTCCAGATGAGGTGTTACTAGTGATTTGTAGAGGGGTACAATGATATCTCTCTCTCTGGAGTCTATACCTCTTTTAATACAAGAGAGGATTTTGCTCGTTTAGAAATTGCAGCTTGGCATTGCTTTCCATTATTAAGTTTGTGATCTACCAGAACCCCCAGATCCTTCTTGACCGAGTATTGCTGCACTTTTCTATATAATGTTCTTCGAAAAATGCTTCCAACTCTTATATTCTATTTATGCTAATGCAATCATATAGCAATCCTATCACATCACAAAATACATTAATAACATAAACCAGTGCCAGTATATGAGAATAACCCTTACATATCCCACAATAATTACACTCGTGCCATAAAACCATCAACCAACATATAAAATATCTATAAAATAAAATTAAAAAATATAATCCAAAATGATTAGTGATCTCAAAATATCATGTGTTTACATCAATATAAAAGTCCCAGGTGAACAATTGAATGTCCCAAGTGAGCAAAATAATTCAATTCTTCCTTAATGTTCTTTATTCAACACCTGTGAATCCGCCACCAAGATATACTAACACCCCGGTCACATCAGGTGTGATTTGGTATGCGATTTGCATGCCATGCAACTTGCAAATCTTATGCCAAGTTGCACCCTATTATCTGCTATTAGAGCAGTCATACCGGGGCGGTTCTGACTTGGTCTTAGACTTTCTAAAGTAGTGTATGCACTACTTTTGTTGCGATTTGCATAGACATATGTGTCAGATGTTTGGAAATCGCAACTGAAATTGGCAGGTCACCCGATTTTGAAATTGTACAACTTCACTGTAAGTCGCATGATTTCAAAATCAGCTTTGATGGGATCGGGGGCTTAATAAACTCACCAGAGGTGTTTGCTGGTGAGTTACCAACCAGCTTGCAGTGCATTCCCCTCTGGGAGCAATAATCTGCACACTTAATGACTTCTCAAATACTCTCGGACACCAGCATCATCCCGACCATCCAAATAAAATGGAGGAAAGAGAAGAAGAACTTGCATAGCATAGACTCCATAAAACCAGTATTATATTAAAAAAGCATGTAAACTCACATTGTAGTGTGTCTCGATTGACACAAATATCACAGCATAGGATATCATATAAAAGCAATCAGTCTAGCCGTGATCCCTGGCCCCGAACTGACAAGCCAGCATGTTGGAAGTCAACAGCGCTTTGCCTCATTCACTAAGCTCTGGGGCAAATTCCCTTGACAAGTGCAACTTTGCTTGCAAAGTAAACAGCCTATTTGCTTTTAATAAATCAACCCGGTGTGTCTGGTCCCCACTTTGACCATTATTTCATTTGCAGAAAGACCCCTTTCACTGTGCAAGACTCCCATACCTAACGTGTGTGGAGAAGGAAGGGTCTCCCTGTAACTGACAACCTTTAGGTTGAACCTTTAGGTTGAACTGGAAGAGCAGTGTTATTAGCTTTGGATAGGGTAGAAAATAATATTGCTTTGAATCCAGTCGGGAGCTTTGTTCTCATTCCCTTTCCTTACAACATCAGCACTAAAAACAAGAAGAGTAGGTGTCACTGGGAGAGAAGCAAGGAAAAAACCTAACAGAGTTTTTGTGTGTATGTTCTCCCATTGGAGATATTTTCCATTGGTTACTGTCCCTGTTACACACTGACATGGAGACATAAATAAGATGACATTTCCAGACCTCATTTGAAACCTGAAAGAGGTTCTAACCTTTACCCACTCTTTCAATAACCAACAATAAAAAGAAATTGGGAGGAGTTGGCCTATAATGATCTACGTTTATCTATGAACGAAATCTGAGCCAGAGAATGAACTAAGCCTTAGTTTGGGCACCAAACCTTACAAGGGTGCCCCACCTGATAGTCTGAGAAACAGCAATTTATTTTTTTCAAATTCTTTATTTATGTATCAATGAAGTTTTATTCATGTAAGCAGGTCATCATAAAATTTTCATGAAGACATCTAGAGCATATATTGAGCCATATTAATTTGGGTAAGCATATTGTTGCATGTGTAACCAAATCCATTAGTTATACACCTCATCCTCTGATGTTTTAAATATATAAAGAGAAGTCGGGAAAGTAGTGTAAATTTTCCATCTGCAACAATTTTGCTGATTCTGATTTTTTGAGACAGTGATTTAGGTAATCGGCTTACATATAGCCCACTACAGACACTGAAAATAAGAAGGTACTTGCTTGGTTATCAAAGAACCAAAATAGAATATAAGGTGATTTGAGGGGCATATTGCTGCATATACAGTGGGGATCGAAAGTTTGGGCACCCCAGCTAAAAATTTGTATTAATGTGCATAAAGAAGCCAAGGAAAGATGGAAAAATCTCCAAAAGGCATCAAATTACAGATTAGACATTCTTATAATATGTCAACAAAAGTTAGATTTTATTTCCATCATTTACACTTTCAAAATAACAGAAAACAAAAAAATGGCGTCTGCAAAAGTTTGGGCACCCTGCAGAGTTAATATCTTGTACTGCCCCCTTTGGCAAGTATCACAGCTTGTAAACGCTTTTTGTAGCCAGCCAAGAGTCTTTCAATTCTTGTTTGAGGTATCTTTGCCCATTCTTCCTTACAAAAGTCTTCCAGTTCTTTGAGATTTCTGGGCTGTCTGTCACGCACTGCTCTTTTAAGGTCTATCCATAGATTTTCAATTATGTTGAGGTCAGGAGATTGTGAAGGCCTTGGCAAAACCTTCAGTTTACACCTCTTGATGTAATCCCCCGTGGATTTTGAGGTGTGTTTAGGATCATTATCCATTTGTAGAAGCCATCCTCTCTTTAACTTCAGCTTTTTCACAGATGGCATCAAGTTACCATCCAAAATTTGCTGAAATTTTATTGAATCCATTTTTCCTTCTACTCGTGAGATGTTCCTTGTGCTACTGGCTGCAACATAACCCCAAAGCATGATTGATCCAACCCCATGTTTAACAGTTGGACAGAGGTTCTTTTCATTAAATTCTGTGCCCCTTCTTCCCCAAACGTACCTTTGCTCATTCCAGCCAAAAAGTTCAATTTTAACCTCATCGGTCCACAGAACTTGTTTCCAAAATGCATCAGGCTTGTCTATATGTTCATTTGCAAAGTTCAAACGATGATTTTTGTGGTGAGGACATAGAAAAGGTTTTCTTCTGATGACTCTTCCATGAAGACCATATTTGTACAAGTATCTCTTTATAGTGGAATAGTGTACCACAACTCCAGTGTCTGCCAGATCTTTCTGGAGGGATCGTGCAGTCAAACGTGGGTTTTGAATTGTTTTTCTCACAATCCTGCGAGCTGTTCTGTCTGATATTCTTCTTGGTCTTCCTGATCTTGCTTTAACTTCCACTGTTCCTGATGACTGCCATTTCTTAATTACATTCCGAACAGAGGATACGGACATCTGAAAACGCTTTGCTATCTTCTTATAGCCTTCTCCAGCTTTGTGAGCGTCAACTATTTTCAGTTTCAGTTTTCTAGACAACTGCTTAGAAGAACCCATGGTGCTGATTGTTGGGGCAAGGTCAGATGAGTTTAAAACCTTTGAGCTTGACATCACCTGGTCTTCCCAGACGATGATTGAGAACAATCCATGACACTGGCAGGTCTCAGCTTTGCAAAGGGGGCAGTGCATGCTATAAATTCTGCAGGGTGCCCAAACTTTTGCAGACGCCATTTTTTTGTTTTCTGCTATTTTGAAAGTGTAAATGATGGAAATAAAATCTAACTTTTGTTGACATATTATAAGAATGTCTAATCTGTAATTTGATGCCTTTTGGAGATTTTTCCATCTTTCCTTAG
Organism: Staurois parvus; assembly: GCF_062004578.1. NCBI lineage: Eukaryota > Metazoa > Chordata > Amphibia > Anura > Ranidae > Staurois > Staurois parvus. The sequence goes on from NW_028318233.1 coordinate 5,478,855, forward strand.
CTTCTTTATGCACATTAATACAAATTGTTAGCTGGGGTGCCCAAACTTTCGATCCCCACTGTATACTGCTCTCATATGCCCACTTCTGTTCTAATTCAACAAAACCTACATCATACATATTTTCCTGAGAAAACCATCTCTATGGATCTGCTGCAGACTGGGGTGCCCACAGCTAAGAACAGTTTATTGACCTAATAGGATTGCATATGGTAATATTTTTAAATTAAAAAAAACACAGTTTTAGAAAAAAATATTATTTTCCTGGAAAAGAAATAGTGGAGACACATTTTCTAGACATACAACCAACACCACAGTGCAAAAACTAAGCTATAGTAAGATGGTATCAGCCAGTAACAACGTATGTGTTTTACATGATGAGTCTTGAGTGAAGGCGGTAAATGGAATCACGTTATCATTATCCTGAGATATAACCCCAAGCAAAAATAAAATGACACTCTTCAGACATATAAGAGAGATTTGATAGCTGGAAGTTCAGATTAACATAGAAGCCTGGGGCAGATACATAACCTTTTACAAGAAGGAGCCAGGTTTACACATGACCTGCGGGGAAGATGAGGAAAAAATCAACTTCATACCATTAGATAATGAGTTTCTGCCTAATGACTGTGACCTTCCACAGATACGCTGGATGACAAATAAATTGGATGTTAAAGCAAGTCTTGGCACCACGTTCAGCAGTTTTCAAAGCCTGAACATAAAAGTACAGAAATGTTACCGAAAATTGCTTCTTTTAGAACTCCATGTGAGGAACAATAGTGTGGCTGTTGACTGCTATGAACAACTGTTACATTTCAGCTAAATGAAATAAATATACTTCACCTTTCCCACAAAAAGACAATGCTCAGAGTATTCGTGATTGATGGCCTTGATAGATCTTTCATTGTTATCAACAATGTTTTTTAGCAAATTACCAGCATTTCTACTTTACCTTTTAAGAAGTTAATAGAGCTAAAGGACATTTAAAGTAAGATCGTAAGCTCCAAGGAGCAGGGCCCTCCTTACCCTCTTGTATTGAACTGTATTGTTGCTGTAGCTGTATTGTCTCCCTTTATATTGTAAAGCGCTGAGCAAACTTCATTCTATGCATGAAGGTAAATAACCTCTGCGCAGCATCCCCCCCCAGTGCCCCCAATACCCACCTAACCCCCTTCTCGACCCAGCAATGTGCACTGGGGTCTCAGCTATCCAGGGACTCCCTCTCCTCATTAGCTGAGACAGTAGCGGGAGCTCTTGGCTCCTGCTGAGGTCAATTACAGCCAGTAAGCCAATGAGAAGAGAGAGGGGACGAGGCCGAGCTGCAGCTCCATGTGTGAATGGACACACGGAGCAGTGGGTGCCCCCATAGCAAGATTCTTGCTGTGGGGGCACCTGACAGGAGGGAGGGACCAGGAGAGCCTGCAGGGGAACCAAGAAGAGGTAGATCCAGGTTGCTCTGTGCAGTAAGTATAGACATGTTTGTTATATTTAGAAAAAAAAAAAAGTTAAGCCTTTAGTATCGCTTTAACCCAGTCAACTGACTGCCCATTACCATTTACAGTGCAATTCTAAATGCTGTGCAAACAAGCATTATAGAAGTTTCAGTTTAAAGCCGGCCCTAGACGGATCGAACTTTGGCCGGTTTGAATTTCAATCCATCTATGAGCAGGCTGGTTGTACTGAAGTTGATCTATTTATTGATTTTTCTTTTCACTGAATCACTGCCCTGGCTATAGTCGGTCGGGAAGGTTCCTTGCGCTCTCCCCCCCCCCCCCCCCCCTGGGTAGAACACAATAGCACTGGGATTCCTTTATCAACACTGACTATGTTAATGGGGGAATCAAGCAATTTGAAGGAAAAAAAATTGCATAATATATGGCCTGCTAAATACATTCCAGGTGCATCAAACCAAAAGGTGTAGAAAGTCTTAGGCAGGCCATACATTATCCAAGTTTCTTTTCTTCAATCACAGGTTGAAGGAAAGAAAATTTCTCAGTTTCCCCAACAACATAGTCAGCTATAGCTGCTGGCAGCGATAGAGCTAAAAAAAAGGACAGTCTGGTTGTACTGAATTCAATTGATAAATCGACTTCAGTACAACCAACCTGCCCATACATGGATTATAATTTGTCTGATTCCTGCCAAACAGGCCACATTTGTGTTCTAAATAATGAATAAACCAGCGCAAACATAGACCTCTACACACCATCAATACATAAAGTGCATCATAATAAAAAATTTATAAAATTAATAATTATTATTAATAAAAATCAATAAAATTAATAATGAAAGTCCAATGTAAAGGACTCTCACGTTGCACAGGAGGAGGAGCGGTATCTATTTTTTCCTGGGAGGTAGTTGTGACCAATGGTAGGAGATGGGTGGGCTCCTCTTGAGTATTTAAGGGATAGTAGACATGAGATGGACGTCTTGAAAACGCCCTGGGGGGGTGAAACGCGTTGACGCATTTCCGGTCTATACCCCGTACGTCTGACGTCACTTCCAGTGAGTGGAACGCTCGCCGAGTGGTGCGTTCCAGCGGCCATTTTCTGGGATCTGTGGAAAGTCTTTCTCTGTATAGCTGCTGCTGTATCCTGAGCTGGGATGTGAGAGTCCTGAGGAGGCAAAAACAGTGTTCATTACTAGTCTGGAAGATGCTGGTTTTAAATAAACATGCCTTTTGAAAGAGAAATAAATGTGAGTGGTAATAATCCTTAGTTTGAATAATGATTTTAAGTGGCAATATTACACTATGTAAGTTTTTTTCTCCCTGGTTGAACGGTGGAGCCTATTTGTATCGTTGAAGATCCCTCTAGAGTGAACAGCAAAGAGGGTATTAGGATCCCTTAAATTCCTAAAAAGTGTCCCATTCACCTAAATCTGGTGAGTGTATTCGATGTTGGTTTCACGGGTGGAAGGTGAAAGTTTCTTTTGGTGTATTTGAAGAGTCTTTGGGAAAGAAGAAAGTCACTTGATTAATATTTTTTCACTTGATATTTTTTCACTTGATATATATATATATATTTCACAGACAAAAAAATCTTTTTGGTGTTTTCTGTGGACTTTCATTATTAATTTTATTGATTTTTATTAATATTAATTATTAATTTTATTAATTTTTTATTATGATGCACTTTATGTATTGATGGTGTGTAGAGGTCTATGTTTGCGCTGGTTTATTCATTATTTATTGTAATTTGTGTTTTTTGCACAGTGCACAGCAGCAGTATAGAACCTGTGAGAATCTGTTGGCGCAGGAATAATAGTTTATACACATTTGTGTTCTGTCTATGGCCAGCTTTACAGTTTGTTTTCTTAAAGTGGTTTTAAAGTCACAAGGTTTTTCACCTTAATGTGTTACCTGCATGTAGTCAGGTGCAGTCTACTTTCTCCACTGCACTGCACCCCAGAATCTCTAGAAATGTCTGGAAGAGAGGGACGTGCACAGCTGTGCTGATATTACTACTTCAGATTATCTACTGAGGGACCAGTTTGGGGTGAGCGTGAAAATCATCTCAGTCAGGAGAGCTCTGCAAGAGTGAATTAAAGCACAACCTGACATCTTTTTCCATGCTGCAACATGCTGCAGTATGAGGTGATTTGGGAGAGCCATAGCCTCTGGGCTGCCCTGGTCCTGGTGCAAAAAAAAAAGGATGGGAGCCTGCGATTCTGTGTGGACTACCACAAGCTCAATGCTTGTACACACCAGGATGCCTACCCATTACCCAAGGTAGAGGAGTCACTTGCGATACTGGGTCAAGCCAAATATTTTTCCATCCTTGACCTGACCAGTGGTTGCTGGCAAGTCCCAGTGAGGTCCAAAGATCATGAAAAGACTGCCTTTATCACACCCCTGGGACTGTTTGAGTTTAACCCCATGCCATTTAGGCTAAGTAATGTTCCCAGCACACTCCAACGTCTAATGTAAAGATGCCTGGGAGATTTCAACTTTGAGACTATGTTTGTCTACTTCATTTTCTCCAGAACCTTTGAGGATCACATTAAAGGATAAGTTCACCTTTCATAACATGTTACATGTTACACCTATATTCAGGGTGTAACATGTAATGAATGAACTGGCCCCTGCTCCCCTGCTTTGACAGCTAGTGGGGGATCTTCTCTCCCACTAGCTGTCAGAATAAAAAAAGGCTCCGTCCACCCAGCCGCGTCACTCATTCTCAGTCCTCTCTGAATGAGAAAACTACAAGTCCCGACAGCCTTAGCGGCTGTCGGCTTGCAGTTCTCAGTGAACTACCACAACTCTGTGAGCGATGTGGTAGTTCATTGATTCTTCCTGTCAGTATATCTGCTTGTCCATACATCCTGTATAGGCAAGCAGATATACTGACAGGTCTGCAGGAGACCTGCATGGCACCAGCTATCTGCTGATCACTGTTGCAATGCTTTAAAGGCTCCAAAAACAAGAAATAATGAAGGCACATTTTTTACATACAAAAGAAGTGCATTCATTAATTTTTCATAAAAGGTGAACTTATCCTTTAAGCACATGGACTAGGTGTTCACCTGTCTAACACAGTATAGGTTGAAGCTCAAGTCCAGTAAATGCCATCTAATGAGACGGAGGATTTAGTACCTGGGGCACCTTATGGAAGCCGAGGGAGGAAGGGAGAGGGGGGTTCCAGAACTAGCCATGGTTCAAGCCATACAAGATTGGCATCCCACAAAGAGATTCACTGATCTCTGTTCCTTTCTAGGACTGTTGGGGTACTATCATCGATTTATCACTGAAATAGCCTCCCCCTTACCCAAATATTGAGTGAGCATGCTACCAAATGAGAATTGGACCATCACCATCCATAAAAGCTCAAAGGCAAGAGCTCCAGAAACAAGCCTTTGAACAAGGCCTGGGAGCTTTCCTGGCCCAGGTGCAGGACAGTTGTGAGTGAGTGATGGCCTACACAAGTCGCAGCCCACAGCCCACCTAGAAAAACCCTCATAATACTACATTTCTTTAAAACTGGAGTTATTGGCCCTCGTGTGGGCCATCACCGCAAATTTTGTAGAGTACCTCACTGGAGCGGACATGAAGGTCTTCACAGACAACAACCCCCTCACTTACCTTGACACAGCAAAAAGTGGGGCACTGGAGCAATGGTAGGCTGCCTGCCTAGCATGGTTCAAGTTCAGAATTCACTACAGGCCTGGAAAGCTTAACGGGCATATAGATGCTCTGTCTCACTATCTCATGTAGCACCCCAGGGAAGATGTGGACTCTAGCCAAGAGGACAATGAGGTAGCCCCTTTCCCACCTACAGTACCTCCACCACCTTGTGCTCCCTCAAAGAGCAAGTCGCAGGCCCCCAGGAGAGGGCTACGGAAATTGACAACCCAGAGGAATAGGCACTGATCCAACAGAAACTAACACAGCTTGGGCGATCCTGAGACAGTAGGATCAACTCGAAACATGGGACAAAGTGCTCTATTGGCAGGTGTGTATTTTCATCAAACAAAGGCACATCCTACAGGCTGTAGTTCCCCAGTCACACATCCTACAAATCTGGCAAGTGCTACATGTTGTGGGTGGGCACTTCAGAGCTGACAGAACTGAGTCCTTGGTCAAGAGATACTTCTGCCCATGACTGGCATATTGGTTTCAGAAAGCTTGCTGGGAGTGTGAAAGATGCTCTTTGTCCCTCCTGAAAAGTCGACACATATGGGTATCACCACTTCTGAGCCCTTTGAACTGGATACCATGGACTTCTTGACAATATCCAGCTCTTCCATTTTGTACCGTTATGCTTTAGTCTTTGTCAACCACTTCCCCAAGTTCACGGTGGTGGGTGGTCCCTACCAAGGGCCAGACAACCCCAACCACGGCTAATTTGTTAAAGGGGCAGTAAACTGGAGCCCAATTGGGAGCATACCCCATATCGGGTTGAAAGACAACCATTTCCACCAACTACCGTGTACGACGTGGTCTTGGAGGGTCCTAATCCCATCAAAGAGGTGTCTCAACCACAACATACTGAGACCCTGTGTGCTAAATAGTGACTGCTCCACCAAGCCAGCTGTGGAATGGGAAGAACTCGACCCTGTGGACATTTCACCTATGCAGGAGGCCCCCTCTCTTGCTGAAGCCTCTGGCTACTATGGATTGAGAAACAGAGAACTCCGGTACAGTAACCATGGATGACCTGGCCACCCCTATAAACCCAACCGACTGAGTGAAGGAGGTACAGAGGACTTGCAAAGTGACTAGCCTAAAGACACTGTTTTGCACTTACCTTTGCAGTCCAATCGCTGGCAGCTCCCTGCAAAGTACTCTGGTTATGCTGTTTGAAATTGTTTTCCTGTTGTTCCTGAAACCATGTTTACCACAGTTTTCATGTTGCTCTTTACCGTGTTGCGATGCCAAGGGCAGCATCTGTCAAAGAGTAGGGGAGTGTAGGCAGGTGCAATCTACTTTCTCCACTGCAGATGGTGCTCAACTGCAGCAGCATTGCAGAGGGAGAGGAAGTCAGGAGGAACATTTTCCTCTATGGTTTTCCTGGGTCACATTAGAAGCTATCCTGTTGGAGGATGTTGCCCCATGTGACTCTGGCAGTCATCTTGGGTCAGGCAGAGTCTTTTCAAGACCCTGTCTTTTGTTCTTGGTGCACATTTCTGTGAGTGGGTCAGGGACAGGTAACCCATCTGACAGGGACAGTGAATAGTGGTAGGGAAAGGTTCCAGATAAATAAGGAAATGATAGGGACTGAACTCTGTGTGTTTACTGCCACACAACCATGCTGCACCTCCCCACATGCATTAAGGATAAAAACTTTCACTAAACATTTGTTCCCCCCATCATGTATTTACCTGAGTGCAGTATTGATCCAGCATTGTGCCCTTCTGCAGTAGAGCTGCTCTTTCTCTCTGCTGCTGTATTTAAATCCAGTGTGGAGGGGCCGAACCTCATTGTGTGCATCTGTGGACTCATGCAGCCCAGTTTGGGAGTGAGCCAGCATAAAGGCTTGATATGGTGGCAGACACAGAGGAGGAGGAGCCAAGAGAACCAGCGAGAGACCCCTCAAGAGGAGGTTCAGGGCTTCTCTGTTCAATAACTGCACAGAGCAGATAAGCATAATGTCTTTTTTTTATTTTAGGTAAAAAAGAGAGCCTTTAGAATCACTTTAAGAAAGCAGCCACAGCATTAGCTGATAAGTATTTCCCTTGCTGTCCTGCCGTAGAAAAGGACCCTTGCTTTCTATGTAGAAGCAGTGGTCTCTCTGCAGTAGTCTGGCATGCCCTCTGAGCCAGAAATGACAGACTTCCAATCAACAAAGGCCATGCTCCCTGTTGATTGGAAAGCTCTAGCTGTTACCCATTACCATGTCTGAACTCTGCAGAGAGACCACTGGTTCCCCACAGAGAGTGAGGGTCCTTCTCTACAGTATACTGGCAGGAGGCAGGCATTTGTACTAGGGCTGTGGCTGCTTTACAAAGAAAACATACTGTAAGATTTTGCACACCTTTTGTTATGACGCACCTGGAATGTGTTTATAACTGATTTAAACTGAAAGTTTAGTTGGACTTTAATGTATATCTAAATTCAAATCCCTGTTGATTGAGACCCAGATCTGTTTTTTTTAACTATTTTCTACTCTATTCAAAATGAAGTGTAGGAAAATTCACAAATAAGTTACTGTATATATGAGGAAAATATTTCACCCTCCAAAAGATCAGTGTTTGTATTCATCCATTATTGAGATTTACACAGTCCCCTCATACACCACTTTAAAGGAATCAGGGGCGGACTGACCATTTGGAAACTTGGGGTCCGGGGTCAGTAGGGGGCCCCATGAGATGCCCCTGGTACCTTTTTCATAGGATTTTTTGAGTTTGGGCAAGGACACAGGGGCCCCATGATCCCCTATTGCCTGGGGGCCCCATGAGTTGTCAGTCCGCCCTTGAAAGGACTACAACCTTCTGATTGGGCAGCAGCACATTGATGAGCTCTTCCGTCTGCTCATTTGCTCTCTTCTCTAAATAGCATGTTTTTGTCAGCAAATGTGCATGCAGCACATCTGATTGGCTATCAGTCCTGCTCCTCCCTCTCTTGGTCTGAGTGCTGCTGTGAAGAGGATTGCGGGGGGGCTGATACCAAGTCAAATGCATGTACTTACACTAGATGGTTCGGCCAGAATAGACTATTGATTTTAAAATGAATATGGAGTTGCATTAATTTGTATCTTATCTGCCTTAAAGTGTTACTAAACCCACAACAGTAAAATTCAGTAAAAAAACAGTCTGTATATGCAGTAACGCATGCTTGTTATACTCACTGTGGAGCTTAAGAGGTTAATCCTCTGCATTGTGTAAAAAGGCTGTTTTATCCTGTCTTCTCTGATCCTCTCCTTCTTCCACGTTCCCCATTTCATCTCCTGATAGAATACAGCCTCGGTGACCCTCTGCACATGCTCAGTTTGGTGTGTATTGCTAGAGAGTTTTCTCTTTTTCTTGGGAGGGTGCATGTGATCAACACAGGGCCAATCAGCACTGTCCAGAGGGCCAGAGGTTATGCAATCTCATAGGGAAGTGAGAGGAGAATGAAAACTCCTCCTACAAGCTTTAACCAGTGCTCAGTTGGACACTGATAGAAGTCACAAGACTTCTCTAACTGCAGATGAGAAAAGGTATTTAGCAGTTTATATTTACTAAAATAATTGCATTTTCATGTTCTATGAACTGTGAGAAACAAAATATAGTGAATGCAGGGTCCTGGGTTTAGGAACACTTTAAGTTCTGATTTTATTGTTCTGTACTATATCTTAGGCAGGCCATAGATTATGCAATTTTCTTTTCTGAAACTGCGGGTTGCAGGAAAGATAATTGCTTGATTCCCCCATCAACACAGTCAGTGTTGATGGGGGAATCCCTTCCCCAGAGCTAATGTGTTCTCCCAGCAGGGAGCCCTCCCTAGCAGCTATAGCCATTGTCAATACTCCCATGTTAAAAATATGATATGCTGATTGATGAATTGACTTGGGTACAACCAGTCTACCTATAGATGCATTGAATCCTGGCTGGTCCGTGCTGAACTGGCCAAGATTTGATCCAGCTACAGCCAGCTTTCAGCTTCACAAACAAGTAAGCCCAACCCAAATTATATTTAAGTTATGGATGGATGCTGGAGGCTGAATCACATGCTACGTTCCTATATTTTTTAGGCACTGCAATGTAATATTTTCTTGCTAGAGCTCACAGTCTCATCTGGAGATTGATGCATTGAATGCAGCCCCCCAAGGAATATAAGGAAGCAACAGACAGCTTAGATCACCAACATCTACTTCTATCTAAAATATCTGCATTTAATGAATGGATCCTTGAAAACATATAACACCTCGTGCACATCCAGCATAAATAATGTATGGCAGTCTTATGTCTAATAGGGATCTTCTACAAGAACTTGGTATTTGCTTAAGTCAACCTGGTAGCAGCTGACAAGTGCATCAAAGGCCATCAAATAATCTCCTAAAATGCAATTTCTTCTGTTATATCTTTTTTTCTCCTTAAATTGCCTTTTATTCCCTTAAGCGTAACTTTGAAATATACACTCCATTCATTAAATGGTGGCTTTAAAAGTCTGTGACTAGCTCAATGCTCAAATGATTTTCTTGTGCTGTTCACATTCACTGCTCATGGGAAAAAATTCTTCATAAATAACAGTTTGTTATCCAGCTCCAACACCAAATTCCAGAACTAGAACTAATAGATAGCTTCCATGAATTGCAAAAGGAAAACAAAATATCATTGTCACATTGCACGTTAGGACACTGACGTTCACATTCATTAGGTGTGATTTCAATTTGCAAATCGCACCTGAAATCGCACCGGTACGACCGGGCACTTAGTCACCCGTCACACTGCTGCAATTTGTGTGCAATTTCAGCACTATTTCAGGTGCGATTTCTGAAGACCTTATTGCTACTTGTGAAGATTTTCAACGATTTCTTTCAATTTGCAGTGTGATTTCCATTATACTCTATGTATGTGAAATCGCAACAGAAAAAGTAATACAAGAACTACTTTAGAAATCGCGGTGCAGCAAATAGCACATGTTAAAACATCGACATTCACATTCATTAGATATGATTTCAGGTGCGATTCCAACTCGCAAATCGCATCGGAAATCTCACCGGTGTGACCGGGCACTAAGTAAGTAAACACCTGTGTGACAGCTGACAAGTTAGCTAAATTTGACAAAACTCTATTAAACTGATTGATGGGTGACCTACAGGACATTTTGTACTATCACAGCAGTTAGTTCATGTAGTGAAAATATCAGACTTTTTCAAAAGCACGTGTCAGCGTGTCCAATGATTTATCTATCGCTGTGAGGCTTTCAAAGTGGACCAAGTTTGCCACGTTCTTAGTACTTTATTGCAAGACCATTATCTTGGGAAGTACACCCTCATGTTGGAAGATAAAAAATGTCCCCTATTTGACTCCAGAACGACAAGGCTCAAGCAGAAGAGTGTGGATGCACAGGTAAGTGCAGGTGGGGAGGACAAACAGCACCAACCCATAGTGCAGTCTTGTGGCACTCTGTTTTCAGCTATTTTTCCAGGTAAGTGCAAAACACTATTCTCAGCTGATCGTTTTACATTGGTATACAGATTTAGGTGAAAGAAATGATTATATGAATGAAGTTTAAGGTTAGTGGTAAAGTGGAGCTCCACCCAAAAGGGGAGGTTCCGCTTTAAGCACTTGTCCCTCGCTCCCCATTAAGGATTGGCACCTTTGGGGAACCGGGGGGGGAGCAGTTACCCGAATTTGACAGGTACCCGCTCCTACTTCCACTGTGATCGCCTAGGTGATCGGAAATGGAAATTGTCCTCTCCCCCTTCTTCCCCGTAGTCTTCTGGAACACGTGGCAGGTCCCAGAAGACTACGGGGCCATTCACAAAGTGCAGCGCTTCTAGCGCATGCGCAGTGGACACCCGCCTGTGAAGCTGCAAGCTATCACAGCTGGGTGCCCACACTGAAGATGCCGGCGCCAGGAAGAGAAGACAGTTGGTGAAACCAGTGCTGGTGAGGACACCGCTGGACCGAGGGACAGGTAAGTGTCTGTATTTTAAGAGTCAGCAGCTACAGTTTTTGTAGCTGCTGACTTTTATTTTATTTTTTTTTTCAGCTGGAACTCCGCTTTAAAATTCTGGCTGCTCTAGTCTTAGTAAATTTCCACTATAAAAACTAATAGCAGAAGATTCTATAATCCTAAAGAGATAGAATCTGGAATTCTGAGTGTATTAGGGGAGTTGTCTGCTGTTAGTTGACTAGTAGCTGACTGTGTACAGATTGTCTATTATTCAGCCTAATGGTGGATGACCCTTCCATAGGGATGAACAGAAGTTCTTTTGCACAAGAAGAGAGACTGCTTTGCTCCCAGTGGGCTGCACACTGAAGGTCTCCAGGGAAAGGAAGGGGGAAGGGAGGGGGGTTGAACAGACTAGTCTAAAATTTGGTTGCTGGGGGAAAGGGAACACCTTAACCAAACTTCTAACCTTACCCCTCAACCTTTAAAGCTGAGTTCCAGCTGAAAAAGAAAATAAAAGTCAGCAGCTACAAAAACTGTAGCTGCTGACTTTTAAAATACAGCCACTTACCTGTCCCTTGGTCCAGTGGTGTCCTCACCATTACTGGTTTCACCGGCTATCTTCTCTCCCTGGCGCCGGCATCTTCAGTGTGGGCACCTGGCTGTGACAGCTTGCGGCTTCACAGCCTGGTGCCCATTGAGCATGTGCAAGAAGCACTGCGCTTTGTGAATGGCCCCATAGTCTTCTGGGACCTGTCACATGTCCCAGAAGACTACGGGGAGGGAGGGGGGGAGAACAACTTCCGCTTCCGATCACCTAGACGATCGAAGTGGAAGTGGGAGTGGGTATCTGTCATATTCGGGTGCCCGCTCCCCCTCCCCGAGCAGGGGACAAGTGCTTAAAGTGGAACTTCCCTTTTTTGGTGGAGCTCCACTTTAAGCAGCTGTACTAAGTAACCAGTCATCTTCTAGCTTTCATTTTTGCAACTTTAACTGAAATGGTTACTTGGTACAGCTACTCCAGATTCTGGTTACTCCCGTCTTTGTAAATTCTCCTCAAAGTGAGCTTTTTGATCCAAAATTCTTCCGCTTGTCTGCTTGTTTAAAATGCGCGATAGAACTACATATTCATAATTAGATGAAATCTAAGTACAGTATGGCAATTTTTCATAGTTACATTGGTCCACCCTGGACCAATGTAAGTATGTATGTGGCATACTTGTGAGATCTCTGTGGAAGCTGAAAATCACTGTAGTAGACACAGCTACTACAGTGATCTGTGCAAAAGGGCTGCCCTGCTGCATTTTGAACACAGGAGGTTGTTCATTTTGCAGAGGTGGAAAAGAACAAACAAGGGCGCACTCTTATCGTGCATTACCGTGGTATAACACATATTTATTAAATGAAAAGAGGATATATACTCACAAATCAACGTGATAAAAGGCAGTAAAAGTGGTCCACAAGGACAATCACAATGCGTCTGTGTCTAATGATGCAGATAGGCTAACGCTTTTCGGGAGCTAAACCCCCTTCCTCGGAGCTCTGAGGAAGGGGGTTTAGCTCCCGAAACTTGTTAGCCTATCTGCATCATTAGACACAGACGCATTGTGACTGTCCTTGTGGACCACTTTTACTGCCTTTTATCACGTTGGTTTGTGAGTATATATCCTCTTTTCATTTAATAAATACGTGTTATACCACGGTAATGCACGATGAGAGTGCGCCCTTGTTTGTTCTTTTCCACTAGTGGTCAGATTCCCCGATCTTAAAAGGGCAGCACCTCTTCGGTTGGCATTTTGGCATCGCCTTGGTTGTATGAAGACTGGAGCGCCGGTTTCGTTCGTTCATACTTTGCAGAGGTACTTCAGGGATCATTTTGCATTTTCACAATGAATGCATTCTTTGATTGGATGAGTTGAACAGGTGAAGCGATTATGTCACAATGTCCAACTCAACCAGACAATACTTTGCATTCATTGAAAAAAATGGAAAGTGGTAACTAAAAGTCACCTGTGCTGAGAGGATGATCTCCTGTGTTCAGCAAGGAACCTGGAATTTAGCAGCAATTGCTGTAGTAGTAGTGCCTACTTCAGTGATTTCCAGCTTCTGGGGGAATCCCAGAGGTATGGAACATACAGTACATACTAACATTGGTCCAAGCTAGATCAATGTAACTAAATAAAAACTGCCATACCTGGAATTTAGCTTTGAACAAAATTAAAGTGTGACAGCACTTAGAATCATACTCCATTATCTTCCTATGCCCTCTTCATTAAAGTTTGCTCATATGAATTTCTAGGTACATCAAAACAAAAGTTGTTTTTTTCTCAAAAGCACCCCCCTAGTAGAAAAGTAGCCATCATGCTGCAGAGAAAGACCCTTGCTTTCTCTAAGGCAGCGGTATCACTGCATAGGTATAACATTCCCCTTGAAGTCAGAGCTAAAGCCCTCCAATTAGCACAGAGTGGAAGCCTTGTTGATTGCAGAACTGTAGGTCTTACTCAGCAATGGACTGGTCATACTTTTGCAGGTACCATTTGTTTCCCCACAAAGAGGAATGGTTCTTTCTTCATGTTAGACAGGCTTTTCTACTCAGGTCTTGAAAGCTATAGATGTACGGGGAATAGTCGGGTGGTACTTCCACCCTCTTTGGGTGCCAAGTGTGGGTCACATGAGAGGACTACTACTGGGGTGGGTTCTTCTGGGCTACACTAGGTACCTTAGACGGGTCACTCACCCTGCACATGGAGTAGCTACACTTGTGCATTTTCCATCAATGCCCTGGGACAGGGAGGAGGCTGCTTTCAGGGAAAACTCAAACTTAAGGCAGACCTCCAACTTTAGAGAAGGCCATACACTGTGTACACTTGAACATTAAACCATCCTCCAGTTAACTCTCTTGTCCCTGTGTCAGTGTACACCTTCACTGTCACTGTTGCATTTAGGAGGGACATGCTGAGCCTATGCCCACTCCACCTGTCCAGCATATCTCTACTACCTTGCTCCATGAACAGAATAGGGCCCCGACGTGCGCCTCATGCAGGCTCCATGTGCGCACTCACTTTACTCTTGCTCTTCCATACCTAATGCATAGGATGGAGACCTCTGAGTACTGATCTGGTCCCATTGCTATGGGAGACAGACCACCAGGGGAGGTAACGCCAACAGCAACTCACTCACTGCAAGAGGGTATCCCATCTATCACAGGTACACGCTTCACAACAGGCTGCTTGTACTGACTGTTAGACCTTTGTTACCCTTGGTAACCACTTGCTGTCTTCATACCCCAGTGTGCTTTAATTCAACCCGCATTGTAGACTAAGTGCAGAATGTGCAAGTTATTTGCATACACCCCTTTAGTAACTTCAGACCAGGCAAGGGCAAATTCAAAAGCTTTACTGAAAACTCGCAGCAGAACAATTTCAAAACAAAATGCACAGTTATTCCCTAATGTCCCTAGTCCCTAACTCAGGCTTGTGGCTGCCCCAGCGTACCTGTATAGGAAAGAGTCCATGCTTGGTTGGGTCCATCTTGGCAGTAATCAGTAGCTGGTGTCTTTAGGAAGGACTACAGGTCCCAGCAGTCCCCCTTTGTGGTGTGAGGCTCCTGGAGGCAGGTGAACATCTGGTCACAGGAGCAGGACCTAACAGCAGGACTCCGGACTTGGCTTCATGGGAGGTGTGCTCAGAGACACAGAAAGAGGCTGGGCTGAGACCAAAGCAGCAGCTGGAGACCACATCTTGCTATCTGTCTGTGTCTTCTTTACCATGTGTGTGTCTGTGTGTGTCTGGGCAAAGCCCTCTCCCCTTTTATTAGCAGCACAGGAAGAAAGAGTCCAGGAAAGTGTGGGAAACCAGGCTAACTCTTTCCCTCCCAGCTGGGGCAGCATCTGTCTCACTAACCAGCATTTCAACCTTCTTACACAGACCTGCAACAATTCCAATGCTCAGTGTCCTCTTAGTGTTTACAGCCTTCATCCCTGACTGCATGTTTTCCATGTCTGACCACATAATAATTGCACCCAAGATAACTGCCCTTCTCTATGGTCACACCTCAACACATGTATAAGGACTTTGGAACAACAAATTAAAAGTACTCAAGAGCAGGTAATGTAGACAGGGACCAATCTGAGCAGGCCATACAAAGGAAAGTGCTGCAAGTTTGCTTCTCGGTTCTTTATATCTATATTAGTCTTTGACTAGGAAGTTTCTGGGCTTTAAATTTGATTCACTAATTACCAAGATGGATTTATTATCACTAAAACATGAGGAAAAACAAACAATTGTACAGTTTCATGCCCACGGCATAGTATTGGTGTGTTCCTCATTTTAATTATTGACATAAAACAGGTACTCCCCAGGGCTTATTAATGCTTCTATTCAAGATAACAAAGTGCTTTCCTAAAGGAGACAGCTGAGACTTGTCACTGTGTGGCCATGTCACTAATACTAAGCTGTGTGGGATTCACTCAGACTAAAAGAGCGTCAATAGGGCTTCCGTCCAATTAAAGGCTGGTGGAGACATTCAAAGGTTTCTAGCTGTTTGGCATAATGCCTGTCCTCATTTAACTCGTAAGCTGAAAAAAGAATCACAACGCGCATTCCAGTCTTTTATCAACCAATAGAGAGTAACAACAAACCAATAAAATATACAAACAGAGAGAACACATGATGACAATAAAATGCTGTGCTCTGAAATATAATAAGAGAATAAGTTATATGGATTGGAAGGATTTACCCTTTTGGTGACCACATTTGGGAAGGGTGGTAAAAAAAATTAATAAAATAAATAAAAACTATATGATGTATGAAAACAATCTATTTGCATAAGCTATGCAGCATTATTTCTTGATCGTCTCTTTCTGACCCAACTTAGAACATTGTGACCATACATAAGTAAGATTTTATGAAAGTCTGTGTGTTACTGGAAAAATGTATAAAATGTATGCTCTTTGAAAAGTCAACTCTTTGTATATACTGCCTAGGTATAGTCACATGCCTACTTTGCCTAGTGGCAACTTTGACCTAGCCTGTATATTTAAACAAAGGTGGTCTCATGTATAAAAACTGAAAGAAAAGAAAAGAGAATGTGTTGCCTTGGCTTAATTTTATCTTATAACCTGTGAAAGCAAACAAGAGATAATTGCAATGGAAGCATAATATAGTTAATAGAGTTGTTTTTAAACTGCATATTTTATAATAAAACCCAAGTTCATGTCATAAGAATTTTAAGCAAAGACATTTCTGGAAAAATTCTGGAAAAAAAAACATTTTAGACATTTGGAAGAAAAAAAAAGTCCCCAGAGGTTTTTGACCTGTAGCAGAACTAGTTATTTCAGATCTATATTTATTAGGGTAATGCAAAAGATTTTAGAGAAAATGTCCACATTTTGACATACCTCTCCAATTTTTTTTGAATACCCTGGAGCAGGGGTAGGCAATTTTTGAGAGGTGGAGATCTACCTGAACAACTGGAAAGAGATCAAAGATCACCGGGGCTGAGGGCCCCTTTTTTTTAAAAAAAAATTATCTAACAAAGCCTAACTAAATAGTAAAGAAAGCTTAAAAAATGATAATGAAACAAATGTAATATAAACTTAGCCTACCTTAAAAGTGGACAGTGTCAGTCAGTAGAGCAGTGGACAGTGTTAGTACAGCAGTGGACAGTGTCAGTAAAGCAATGGATATGCCAGTAGGGCAGAGGCTGATGTCAACAGGGCAGTGGACGGTGCCAGTAGGGCAGTGGACAATGTAAGTATAGCAGTGGACATGTTAGTAGGGCAGAGGCTGGTGTCAGTAGGGCAGTAGACAGCATCAGTAAAGCAGTGGACATGTCAGTGGGGCAGCGGACGGTGTCAATAAGTAGAGAAGTGGATGGTGTCAGTATGGCAGTGGACTTTGTCAGCAGGGCAGAGGATGGGCTCAGTAGAGCAGTGGAGGGTATCAGTAGATGTGTCAGTAGATGTGTCAGTAGGGCAGGTTGGTATCAGTAGGGCAGTGTATGGTGTCAATCAGTAGAGCAGTGGATGGTGTCAGTTAGTAGAGCAGTGGACAGTGTCAGCAGTTTTTTATTTTTTTAAATTTTTTAAATTATTTTTTGCCATTTAATTTTTTCACAATTTTATTTTTTATTACTTTTTTTTAAAAAAATTTTTAGCTGCCCTGTTGGGGAAGGGGGGCTTTGGTGAAATATCAGCTGCGCAGAATGAATGAACAGGAATAGCTCTGCACAGAGCTTCTCATTCATTCTCAAACTAAAGCATAGTATACACATTTTTCTATACTTTTGTTATGAATCAACACAGGAGCAATTGGTATGATCACTCACTGTGTTCATTTAGAAAAAGATGACATTTATTAGCTCCTTCTCTACTCTTCATCCTAAAACATGTGGAACCAGTGCAGCACACAGGTGGCCTGGGCAGCAGGAAACAAGAGTAACCTGGACAGGAGGGGTGGCGGTATATAGAGGAACAGATCCTCTCCATTTTCCTTCTGCAGCTACTGAATGCTGGAGGGAGATAAGGAGAGGCAGGCATTCAGCTGGTGCAGGAAAAAAATGGTGAGGATAGATTCTTGTATATACACCGCCCTCTTGTCCAGGTGTAAAAATCAAATGCGGCAGGGAGGACGCAGAGCACCCTGGAGCATGGGGAAGAGTCGCCACCATGACCCCTTACGCTATGGCATTGCATGCAAGTAAACATTGCTTCCTTAGCCATAAACTGCTATGAATTAGCACAAAAAATTTACTGGCAATGTTCATCCTAACTGTAGTTTTCCTTTAAAGAGTAAGTCCACTTTTGTTTAGAAAAAAACATTCCCCTCGGGGTGATCTCTGTACATTGCAGTGATTTTAACAAACTTTGTTGCAGATTCCTACCTTTGTTATTCTGAAGAAATAGTTGTTTGTTTATCTGTGTCCATGTGCAAAATTAATATGAATGGGAGTGATGTTATAATTATCAATCGGCTGCTGCACCTGCAGGACTCTAATGAGGAAAGTGTCAGGGGCTGCATCTCTTTAGATGTGCTTTTCTCGACAAAAATGACCATTTTTGTTGCAAATTCTGACAGACTTCTGGGAAAACCTGTAAGCCAATCACACAAGCAGGAAATGACATTTCTGTGGAGCATTCTGTACACCATCTGTGTATAGAACACCTCCAGGTAGTCATGTTGCAAAATGAAAAGGAATGTTTAATAACATTCAATTACAATATGACTTGTGTCACAATATATATATATTTTTTTTGTTTTTTGCGATTTTTTTTCCGCTAAAGTGGAGATACCCTTTAAATCACACATACAAGTTTTGGGAACTGCCAGTACTGACCTCCTGGAAAAGCTTGTTGTCTTACTATCCTAACAATTATTCTACTCAGATGCAAATGTTATTTTGTTTGAAGAAATAAATACACATAATCTCTGCTGTTTCCACTGGTTCACTGAATAATTTGTTCTGTGCATGTCATGGAGTATAATACATAAATCATAAATACTTGTTTCTATCAAAATTAATAGAATACACCATTTTGAAGTATAACAAATATAGTTAAAATAAGATGAACATTGCATGCCAAAATAAATATAAAGGCAAACATTTCTAAAGATATAAAATCAAGTAATAAGAATGAGCGCACAAAAAACTAAAACAGCTGCTAGCATAAAAGGATGAACCCCTCGATCCTCAAATAGAACATATATATATTAATTTCTAAAAATATTTAAAAGCAGATTTTATAAAAACGCAATATAAAAAACATAAAGGAATAAATGAATTAAGTCTTCTGTAAACCTCTGTATAAATGTATATACACTGTATGTATATAATGTACACAATATATAGTGTCATTAAAAAAAAAAAAAAAATATATATATATATATATATATATATATATATTACATGATAAAACATCATACAGCTGCAACACTCCGATCTACATTTGCGCTTCACCCTGGGACTAATTCATTGTCATGCCTTCTGCACAGACCCTTAAAGAGAGGTCTTTCTGCCTTGTACGTGGCTTTCTGCAAGCTGTGTGTTGGGTGGTCACACCATGAATTCTTCAAACTAGTGGGCCCCATACCTTTGATCAATACATTCTTTTGTTACTTAGAACAATGCATATAGCAGACATTTACTTCTCTACGGGCCGTGACGAGAGCTGGTACTTTGGAAAGTGTTCTAGATGAAGGGGGAGGGCAGAGTTCTGAATGCCTGGGCTGGAAGCCACCATATCTATGTGACTCTCAAATATGTAACTGGATTTATTTGTTAGAAATTGCTACATGGGAGGTGTATTGTGATAAATGTCACACTGTGGAAAATATTTGCAAAATATACTCTTCGGAGGACAGTCAAAATCACGGAAAGTAACAGTTCACGTTGTCGTGCCTTTAGGCATTTAAAATTCTAACAGCATGCCTTTAGGATATGTTTATGATACATAAAGATGCATCTCAATAAATGAGAATATCATCAAAAAGTTAATTTATTTCAGTAATTCAATTCAAAAAGTGAAATTCATATATTATATAGATTCATTACACACAGAGTGATATATTGCAAGCATTTATTTCTTTTAAGTTTTGGTGATTACGGCTTACAGCTAGTGAAAACCCAAAATTTAGTATCTCAGAAAATTAGACTATTACATACAGTTGCAAGAAAAAGTATGTGAACCCCTTGGGATTACGTGCAGTTTTGCATGAATTGGGCATAAAATGTGCTCTGAATGTCATCTAAGTCACAACAATAGAAGAACACAGTCTGCTGAACATAATACCACACAAACATTAGATGTTGCCATGGTTTAATTGCACATAACATGTAAACATTCACAGTGCAGGGAGGAAAAAGTATGTGAACCTTTGGACTTAATAAGTGGTTGACCCTCCTTTGGCAGCAATAACCTCAACCAAACGTTTCCTGTAGTTGCAGATCAGACCTGCACAATGATCTGGAGTAATTTTGGACCACTCCTCTTCACAAAACTGTTTCAGTGTAGCAATATTCTTGGGATGTCTGGTGTGAATCGCTCTCTTAAGGTCATGCCACAGCATTTCAATCGGGTTGAGGTCAGGACTCTGACTGGGCCACTCCAGAAGGCGTATTCTGTGCTGTTGCAGCCATTGTTTTGTTGAATTAATTGTATGCTTTGGGTCATTGTCCTGTTGCATCACCCATCCTCTGCGGAGCTTCAGTTGGCGGACAGATGGTCGTACGTTTTCCTGCAAAATGTCTTGATAAACTCTGGAATTCATTTTCCCATCAATGACAACAATCCGTCCAGGCCCTGAGGCAGCAAAGCAGCCCCAAACCATGATGCTCCCTCTGCCATGTTTTACAGTGGGGATGAGGTTTTGATGTTGGTGTGCTGTGTCTTTTTTTCTCCACACATAGTGTTGTGTGTTCTTCCCAAACAACTCAATCTTGGTTTCATCTGTCCACAGCATATTTTGCCACTAGTGCTGTGGAACATCCAGGTGCTCTTTTGCAAACTTCAAACGTGCTGCAAAATTCTTTTTGGACAGCAATGGCTTCCTCCGTGGTGTCCTCTAATGTACTCCATTCTTGTTTAATGTTTTCCTTATTGTAGATGTGTCAACAAAAATGTTAGCATGTGCCAGAGATTTCTGTAGGTCTTTAGCTGACACTCTGGGATTCTTCTTTACCTCATGCAGCATTCTGCGCTGTGCTCTTGCAGTCATTTTTACAGGACGACCACGCCTAGGGAGAGTAGCAACAATGCTAAACTTTCTCCATTTGTAGACAGTCTGTCTTACCGTGGACACATGAACATCAAGGCTTTTGGAGATACTTTTGGTAACCCTTTCCAGCTTCATGCAAGTCAACAATTCTTGATCGTAGGTCTTCTGAGAGCTCTTTTCTGCGAGGCATGGTTCACATCAGACAGTGCTTCTCGAAACCAGTAAACCCAAAACAGGTGTGTGTCTTTTAAGGGCAGGACAGCTGTCAGCAACACATCCAATATCATCACACTGATTGGAGTCAAGGTTGGCTCACTCCTGGCCCCAATTAGCTCTGGGAGAAGTCATTAAGCTAGGGCTTCACTTACTTTTTCCTCCCTGCACTGTGAATGTTTACATGTTATGTGCAATTACACCATGGCAAAGTCTAATGTTTGTGTAGTATTATGTTTAGCAGACTGTGTTCTTCTATTGTTGTGACTTAGATGACGTTCAGAGCACATTTTATGCCCAATTCATGCAAAACTCCACGTAATCCCAAGGGGTTCACATACTTTTTCTTGCAACTGTAAGTCCAATAAAAAAAGTCATTATGTGGTGGTCAGGCTGTCCAGGAGGAAGGTATGACCGCTACTGCCATCAGAGGAGAAGAGAAAGGACCTGTGCTGTCCCTGGACCATCCTAAAGTGATGTTTATTAAAATATGTGAGGCTAGAGGGCCTTCAGGGAGCAAGGAAGGCAAGAGGTGAGGGGGTACACAAAAGGTGGAGTTGGACTTTAATTAGATAGTTATAAAGGATTATGCAACATACAAAAATGAAGTTCACCTTGTTTTTTGGTTTTTTTTGTGCTTTGTTTTTTTCATAGCAATTTCTGATCTTGTGGAGAGGATACCAAGGAAATGCTTCCTTCTGCCTGCAGCAGACTGTTGACATCATATCAGCCAAGGTAAAGTCACTAAACTTAAGTGTGAATTTTGCTTTATAATGGTAAAAGGTCCAGCTTTCTTTTAATGAGACTGTTGCTGTGTATTGTGACATTTCAAGAATTTATTTGGATGTATGGAAATGTACAAATCTACTGACAGGTCTAAATTAAGAATAGCAATTCATACAGTATCTCTGCTAGTACTCAAGTCAGCGGGGGCATACCACACACATTTTTCTCACAATGACAGGCAGAATTCCATGTGCCACTCCAGACTTGGCTCCAAAAAACCAGTTTTACCTGAAATTATAAAATCTTACCCTCTCCAGAAGAACGTACAAGTTGTGACGATCGCGGCGTCAGACCCCTGACCTTCTCACCAAACTCGTGACCGAAGGACTAGCCAATCTGAAACCGCGATGTCACGTGCATAACAATGCCACGCCCAGCTGCACCCTGCACAACGATTTTCCAGCTCACTGGACCTCCAATCGATGCACCGGCAGCCTGAATGCGATTACGCAATTAACCCTTCACACTGCTACCACCTCCTTTTTGTACAGAGAAAGAGGAGACTCAGCAATGCCAGCAATAACACTATAATGGTTGAGATAATCGTCTGTATACCACTGTCACCGCAGACAGGTTATACCGAGGGTTAAACAAACTCATACAAAGGTCCCGTCCGACAATCGGCGTTCCACTGTGTCCGAAGGACAGAGCAGGCACCAGATCGCGGTGCTGCGCACTCCCAGGGAGCGCACACAAGCAGGGTTCAGGGAGGCCGTTTATAAACGACCACCTGACCCTGCACTGCCACCGTCCGGCCGTTTATATACATCAGCCGGACGGGAGGTGATTAAAGTGGTTCTAAAGTGTAAAGGTAGACATGTGCAGTTCATTTCATTCCGAATTGAAATTCGGACAAATTTTTCATTATTTGGATGTATGAAATTCGGATCGAATTTGAAAATGAAATCAGATTTGAAAACAAAATAGAATTTGCAAACAAGTTTGATTTATAAACATATTGTTGAATATTGCCGATTTCCTTCAAATACTTAGTGTTAGAATATAGTCGTCTTCTGAAATTTGAATTTAAAAAAGAATAGAATAGAAAAAAATCAATAGAATATAAAAGAATAGAATAGAAAATAAAGGAATAGAATAGAAAAGAATAGAACAGAATAAAAAAAGAATAGAAAGAATATAGCTGTCTTCTGAAATTCACATTTCAAAAAGAATAGATTAAAATAGAATAGAATGGAGTAAAACAGAAAAGGATAGAATAAAATAGAAAATACAGGAATAAACTAGAGTAGAAAATAAAGTAAATTTAATAAAATATAAAAGAATAGAATAGAAAATAAAATACAAGAATAGAATAGAATAGCAAACCAAGGAATAAAATAGAATAGAATAGAAAAGAACAGAAAATAAAATAATAGAATATAGCTGTTTTCTGAAATTTTAGTTTAAAAAAGAATAGACTAAAACAGAATAGAATACCATAGAATAGAATATAATAGCGTAAAACTGAACAGAATCGAATAGAAAATAAAAGAATAGAATAAAATAGAATAGAAAATAAAGGAGTAGAATAGAGTATAAAAGAATAGAATATAGAGAATAGAATAGAAAAAAGCTAGAATACAATAGAAAGAATATAATGCTCTTCTGAAATTCGAATTTTGAATAGAATAGAGCCAGCTATTCTTCACAATGAATTTGGATGGATTTGATATTTTTGATTTGAATTCAAATTCATTGAAAATATTTGCATCTGGTTGAAAATGAATAAACAAAATTAAACTAAACTAATTTCATTACAAATGCAACAAAACAAAATTAGTAACTTAACAAATCGATTTGAAATGAAACAAAACAATTTTTTTTTTCGTTCTGCACATGTCTAGCAAAAGGTTTTTTCACTCTATTCTATGCTTGAAGGTAAAAAGCATTCAGTGTGCAGTGCATTTCAGTGCAGTGCAGTGCATTTCAGTGTGGGAGACTGAAAATTATAGAGTTAGGACCACAGAACACAGAAAAGCCTTGATGTACACACTATGGCTTACACATATATCTGCAAAGGTGTGCAAACAAAACGCTCTGTTTTTAATGTGAATTGATAGACAGGGTTAATTTTGTTGTTTTGCAGGCTGGCTGATAAGTGTGCTGGAAAATCTTTTGTTTGTGATGTGCATTGCCTTTCCATGTGAACCTTACTGCAATATCTAGTTATAGGTTGGGGTGGTTGCCACTTTTTGTACAGTTGATTGAGTTTGCTGCGGGCATGCACTGGATGCCTTCAGCTGCCATTGTGCTAATACTGGGCGTCATGCCACCTGCGCCCTGTGCCTTTAACCTCCTCGGCGGTATGATTCTTTCAGATTTTTGTGCTGAAAGCGGTACCATTTTTTTGCATGGAAATATGTAGTTTTTTATTGTAGGCTGTAATTTTTAGGAATAACTCACTGAAATCTGTCCGAACAAGAGTCTATTAAACATTCCGGATGTGATAAAACTTGAAACACGAAATCATAAATTATAATTTAATAAATAATCATAAAAAAATAATAATATAATAATAATCAATTTAATTCAATAATATAATCAAACCAAAAACACTGAAATTTTCAATACAGAGGCAAATTCGCACATCACTGAGCAAAGTCGCAAAATCGTTTTCAGTGTCTGATGACGAATTTCCCCACGAATCATTATCACTCAATTCTGCAAGCGGTTCTGATTTACTATCGCTGTTCTCTAGCTGGTCGAAAACCGCTTTTGACATAAGTTTCCAGGCAGAAAGAACAGTCAAAATGCAGGCAGGGCACAGGACAAAGCACTAGGGACAAAATGTATGTGAAATGCATTGAAACAGCAATGACAGCAAAAATGAAATTTTTAAAAAATTTCAAATTTCCCGCCGGTTCCGGCGCCCGTACGTCCCGATGTCACAGGGACCGGAACACGGATGCCGGCATCGGCCAGAGGAGATGGCCGGGGACGCTGCAGGGGACACATCGTGGGAGCGAAGGACAAGGTAAGTGCTGCAGGGACTCCCTGAGCAACGCCGCATGGTAAGCCTGAGTGTAGCTCGGGGTTACCGCTCTTGGTACTCAAATTTTACCCCGAGCTACACTCGGGAATACCGCTAAGGAGGTTAAAGGGGGCTAAGTCCCTTCAGGTACACCTGTCCTTAATGTATCCACAGCTATATGTGCTCCAACTTGGGAGACTCAGAAAATGATAGAGTTAGGACCGCGGTACACAGAGAAGCCTTGATGTAGGCACTGTGGCTTACGCATATGCAGTATATGCAAATGTATGCAAACAAAACCCTCTGTTTTTAATGTGGATTTTTAGACAGGGTATATTTGGTTGTCTCGCAGGCAAGCTGATAAGTGTGCAGCAGGGCAATCCTTTGTGATGTGCGTTGCCCTTTTGTGTGCATCTTATTGCAAAGGCTAGTTATAGGTTGGGGTGGTTGCCACTTTTTGTACTGAAATTTACACAGCACACCTAGCTTAGTGTTAGTTCACCTTTGTAAAAACAAAATTGCCTATGCAGTCAAGACACCTCAGCAGGAAACAATAAACAAAGCAGCTTTTAAAAATCTTCAGGTACCAAAAGAGTTTTATTGAAAAAGTTCTGTAAAAAATAGCTCCATCGAACAAAATCTTAAAAAATGTAACAGGGATATAGCAAATGAAACAGGTTTATATATAATATGGTAGAATAAGAGCTCGCGCAAGGGCCTATGTGGCTGTAATAACAATGAGTCAAACAGAAAGGGATCACAATCCACATGGTGATAACATGTTAGCGACCTAAGAGTATACCGATACATCTCAAGAGAAAGATCATGCAACCTGGTCCCCATAACGCACATCCGCACACCATAGTAACAGTAATAAAAGGTGGGACATTTTTCACGATGTGTAAATATAAATGTAAAAATGGAGCAATCCAGCAAGAGATATTGAAATATTATGGAATATTATCTAACCTCAGTATGTGGAATAAATTCCTAGAATGGAGTAAGGGCTAATGGAATGTAGAATACGGAAGCGCTGTTATAAATCCTGCCATATAATGGCACAGAGGAAGTAAAAGAGAGAATCAGAAAGGAAAAGAGGAAAAGAGAGAACAGAGAGAAGGTGGTGAGGGTTTTGCCACGGGGTACTAGCAGTCATTTTTCTGCCCTAAGGAGGGGCAGGGATGGGAGAGAGAGATTTCAGAAAGGGAGAGGGAATTTGAGTGTGTTGGGATCAAAGATGAAGTAATCGTATTGTAAAACAGAATACCTAAACATCTTTATTATTGTATCTGCCTTAACTGTAGACCATTTGCATACACACATTATTAAAGGTTTCTGAAGTACATAAGAGAATGTTTCAAAATGAATGCTTGGAAAGAATGAATACAGGATCATTTTAGAGTCTCCTATAGCTTTTTGTAATAATTACCTAATAGCATTAAACTCATAAAAGTGTCCCCAGAAATTAACTTATAACAGAACTCTGTAAATAAGCTTTAAAAACTCTAACAGTCACTATGCACTGAAGCATGTTATACAGAATTGGCGGTGGAGAAATACATATTCTCTTTTATTTTTCATGGAAACGTAATAATTGGCACCTGACTGCAGGGATTTTTTAATATATTGTAATTTGACTGTAATAAAAAAAAAATAACCATTGTTGGCACAGTGGCATACCACTGACCCACAGGTCTAAGGATGGCCATACCCTGGTAGATTTATGTAGTCAATACATTAGAGATGTCCAATATAAAAAAATAAAGTGTCCCCAATGTTCTAAACCACATCCGTGAAACAATCTTTTTCTTCTTTCAAAAATTATTCTCAATTCCAGAAGTCTGTAGTGATCATATTCCTCAAAAAAACAAAAACTCACAATAGTGTCATATCCTTTATACAATAAAAAATAAAAAATATATACCCCACACTTGTGCAACAAAAAAAAAAAAAAAAGTGAAATTAACAAGAGTATGGATATATATTGGACACTTTTGTATGGAGTTGAATTTTGTGTAAAAAGAAAAGTTTTCTTTGGTATATTTTGATTAACTTTCAAGGGTGGAAGTAATTTACTTTTCTATATAAATTGGAGGGGTTTGAGTAAGTGTGGTGCTGTTCAATTAATATATAATACATTAGAGATGGCCGTCAGAGACTTGATGAATGCTGTTCGAATGTACTTCAATTTTTTTTTTACCAACTGATTTTGAAATTAAAACCACACTCATTGTTGAAATTCATTTGTTGGAGAAAAGTTTTGCTCCTTCAAATTTTCACAATCCAAAATAAATGTTGATTTGACCCAAAAAATTTTGTACTAAATTTTACGGGTGTATGGCCAGCTTTAATCCATTCATTTCCCAGTCAGGGTGACTACACATTTTTGGATGTGTGACCAGTAATGTCACTTTTGAGGGGACTGGATCTCATTTTCAGACTGGACTTGAACTAAAATAGTTTATTTTCTACAAAACTATGCGGGTCATTCTCTCTCTTCATAGAGCTTTTTCTCTCTTCATTTGGCATCTACAGGCTGGTTTCTCTTACTTTCCATTGCCGGATATGCCAAAAAACAACATTTGAGTTTACACTTAAAACAAATCTATACTCATTTAGGACAATGGAACAGGTTTGCTTTAGTAACCCTGTCCCCAGCAGTATATTTACCTTTTCTCCTCTTCCCTGACACTCAATGCCAGGAGCCAAAGAAATAGTAAGTTATTCCAGGCATGGAGACAGCACTGTCACAGGGAGTCCATAGCCCTGGGTGAACTACGACTCTGGAGACTTGTAGCTTACACAGGAACTTCTCTTTCACTCCCAGCAGCTGAATGATAAAATGGGGGAGCAAAAGGAAAGGGAGTATACAGTGTGTATTTGCAGAGGTCTGCATTAAGGTGAACCTGTTGCTTTGCCCTGTATGGGCAAAACACAAATTTACTTTAAAGTGAATTTAAACACACAAAAAAAGTAATTTATTGCAGCTTATTGTTCCAACATGTGATGGCTGTTTTAGTTTTCTTTATTCAGGCTAAGAATATTTTTAGAGAGTGTAGAAAATACATTTTCTTCTTGCCAGAAATTCAGTGCCCCTGGTAATTCCTGTGAAATTAGAAGAATGCACTGAGAACCTTATCTTCATGGCAGAGACTGATGTGAATGTACAAAATAAAAGTAAAGCACTGCGTAAATTATTTATATATATATATATATATATATATACACACACACACACAGTATCTCACAGAAGTGAATACACCCCTCATATTTTTGTAAATGTTTTCTTAGAACTTTTCATGTGACAACATTGAAGAAATGGCAGTTTGCTACAACGTAAAGTACGGAGTGTACAGCTTGTATAATAGTGTAAATTTTCTGTCCCCTCAAAATAACTCAACACACAGCCATTAATGTCTAAACCGCTGGCAACAAAAGTGAGTACACCCCTAAGTGAAAATGTCCAAACTGGGCCCAATTAGCCATTTTCCCTCCCCGGTGTCACGTGACTCGTTAGTGCTACAAGGTCTCAGGTGTGAATGGGGAGCAGGTGTGTTAAATTTGGCTTTAAGCCTAGAACAGTAGATAGCATAATGGTAAAGAGATTCAAAGGAAGGAGAAGATTGCAGTGCCACTGTAAAGAGATATGTGGTCTATCACTTTTTAGAGGCATGTGACAGGTAATGAGGAGGTGATTGTCGCCTCCTCGCTGCTTGATTTAATCCCAAAAATACTGCGCCACTGTGCTGCAACCGAAGTTGCAGGCAGGGGCGGACTGACCATTTGGAAACTCGGGCACCGCCCAAGGCCCGGGGTCAGTAGGGGGCCTCATGAGATGCCCCTGGTACCTTTTTCATAGGCTTTTTTTGAGTTCGGGCAAGGACACAGGGGCCCCATGATCCCCTATTGCCCGGGGGCCCCATGAGTTGTCAGTCTGCCCCTGGTTGCAGGTGAATTTGGCCCTGCCCCACTCATTTGAATGGTACTGCATGCTGAACACAATAAGTGGAATCATTTTCACTGCGACATTTGTACATGTCTGTCTGCTGCTTAAGGGGTGCTGGTGGGGGGGAGGTAAAACTGTGGCTGTTCAGGTCTAAAGAAGCCCTTACTATGTTTGCAATGTAATGTATTGTCACAGCTGGCCCATAATGGTACCTGTGCTTTGCCATGGGTTTATAAGTCAAAGGTCAGTTGCGCCTTCTGTAGCCAGGCCCTCTGAGCCTTATAACAAGCTAAGGGTTTTATCAATGACTTAAAGGCTATATAAGATAATTGAAATGATGGCGACCAGTACACTTTATCCTTTCAACTCTCAATGAAATTGACAAATTAAAGGTACAAAGGAAAAATCCAAGTCAGGCTGCAAGTTGCATGAGGCTATTGGAAATCAATATAAACAAGTATACTGACTAGGGTTGCCACCTCATCCCTTTAAAACCGAACACATATTAATTACACAGGTTCTGTGGCTGATTAAGTAATTGGTAATTAAACTCACCTAGTGCCTTATCTGCATTAAATTGGCCTCAGAACCTGTGTAAATAATATGTGTTATGTTCAATTTTAAAGAGATGAAGTGGCAACCCTAATACTGACTGCTACACAAATGCTGCAGTTTTCAAACACTAAATGACTGCTTGTGTATGTTAAACTTGTTTGTGAGACATCCATTTATGGCTAAAACACGGTATGCACATTGTTCTTTCTCCAGAACCAGTGATTCAGTGTTATTCCCTGTAAAAGACCGTGGGAAAAGTTATTTTATTGTCAGGCATTCCGATGGTTAATAGTGCGTATGGCTTGTGGAATAAGGACATGGGGGCTGAACTAAGTCTCCATAACTCAGCCCACCCCGGGGTTTCATGAATAGACAAAATGGTCTGATTAGTATGGTGTGATTTTACTCATTGCTGACCGCCCCTAAGACGAGGGAGGCCCTCCCCCTGACTTCACAACAGACTTTGTGCTGGGAACGCACACTGCATTCTCACAGCCCCACATTTTTTATCACAGATTATATTTAAAAAGGACACATTTAGGAATTTCCATGACTGGCAAACACAAAGAATTTGCCAAAATTGTTCAGTTAACAGTGTTACAAAGGTTTTTTTTTTAATTTATTGTTTAAAAATGAAATATATATATATACACCTATGCATATTGTGCATGAATGCAGATTAAAAATGACCACAAAACATACACCATGCTAAATAGGTAATAACTCAATGAATACAAGAACAATTTCCTAAATGTTGGCAAAACTGAATTTTATAGAACATTTGTTTAGCTCATTACTTGAAAGTAAGGTTAATAATCTAACTTAAATTACAAAATCTTCAGTTTTAATCAAATTAGTTGATGCAAAAATGAATGCACCCCGCAACAAAAACTACTACATCTAGTATTTTGTATGACCTCCATGATTTGTAAGGACAGCACCGAGTCTTCTAGGTATGGAATGAACAAGTTGGCAATATATTGCAACATCAATCTTTTTCCATTCTTCAAGGATGACCTCTTTTAGAGCCTGGATGCTGGATGGGGAATGATGTTTAATTTGTCTCTGCAGAATTCCCCATACAGTGAAGGAAATAAATATTTGATCCCCTGCTGATTTTGAATGTTTGCCCACTCACAAAGAAATGATCAGTCTAACAATCGAATGGTAGGTGTATTGTAACACTGAGAGACAGAATACCAACATGGCCATGTGTTTTGGGTCATTGTCATGCTGGAACACCCATCCACGTCCATTTTCAATGCCCTGGCTGAGGGAAGAAGGTTCTCACCCAAGATTTGATGGTACAGTTGTGTCCAAAATTATTCAACCCCCAATGCTGTAAAGGGGTTTAGGGACTATAGTGTACATTTGGAATTGTATTCAGAATCAAATCCTACAAGGACGTTGTAACTACCCAAATGCAACTAAAATGACATCAATTGTTTATGTAATACAGTAGTAAATGGTTCTTATGTGGTTTCTTCATTGCCACAATTATTCAACCCCTTAAAGACTACCACTCTGAAGAACAGAGGTTCATACAGGTGCTTTCCATCAGGTATTGAAAACACCTGTGGATGTCACCGAGCAGCAATCAAGCATAATAAGCACCAATTAGGCAGCTTTAAAATGACTGTGATACTCAGCTCCTTCTAGACATTTACTGGTGTGGTTACAAACATGGTGAAGGCAAGAGAATGGTCCAGGAAGACAAGAGAAGAGGTGATTTCTCTTCACAGGAAGGGCAATGGCTATAAGAAGATTGCAAAGATGTTAAACATACCAAGAGACACCTTAGGAAGCATCATTCGCAAATTCAAGGCAAAGGGCACTGTTGAAACGCTACCTGGTCGTGGCAGAAAGAAGATGCTGACTTCGACTGCTGTGCGCTACCTGAAGCGTAGAGTGGAGAGAAGTCCCCGTGTGACTGCTGAGGAACTGAGAAAAGATTTGTCAGATGTGGGTACAGAAGTTTCAGCCCAGACAATAAGACGCACACTGCGTAATGAAGGCCTCCGTGCCAGAACTCCCAGGCGTACCCCCTTGCTGTCTCCAAAGAATAAGAAGAGTCGACTGCAGTATGCCAAAAGCCATGTGGACAAACCACAAAAGTTGTGGGATAGTGTTCTGTGGACTGATGAAACAAAATTAGAACTGTTTGGGCCCATGGATCAACGCTATGTTTGGAGGAGGAAGAACAAGGCCTATGATGAAAAGA
Organism: Staurois parvus; assembly: GCF_062004578.1. Lineage (NCBI taxonomy): Eukaryota > Metazoa > Chordata > Amphibia > Anura > Ranidae > Staurois > Staurois parvus. Next base: position 5,510,295 of record NW_028318233.1, read on the forward strand.
ACACCTTGCCTACTGTGAAGCATGGTGGAGGGTCAATCATGCTTTGGGGCTGTTTTGCTTCTGCAGGTACAGGGAAGCTTCAGCGTGTGCAAGGTACCATGAATTCTCTTCAGTACCAGGAGATATTGGATGGAAACGTGATGCAGTCCGTCACACACCTGAGGCTTGGGAGACGTTGGACCTTTCAACAGGACAATGATCCCAAGCATACCTCCAAGTCCACTAGAGCATGGTTGCAGAGGAAAGGCTGGAACATTTTGGAGTGGCCATCGCAGTCACCAGACTTAAATCCGATTGAGAACCTCTGGTGGGACTTAAAGAAAGCAGTTGCAGTGCGCAAGCCTAAGAATGTGACTGAACTGGAGGCCTTTGCCCATGAAGAATGGGCGAAGATACCCGTAGATCGCTGCAAGACACTTGTGTCAAGCTATGCTTCACGTTTAAAAGCTGTTATAACTGTAAAAGGATGCTGTACTAAGTACTAAGATTGAATGTCACTTGGGGGTTGAATAAAACTGATAATGCTGTGAGCACAGAAAAGACATTTGTGGTTATTTCATTATAACTGTTATGTTATATTTGTCTGACCTACAAGTGCCTCTTTAATGTAAATGTAAGCAAGATGACTGAATGATCAAAAGCAATGTCAAACTGGCCAAAACACTCAATTTCAGTGGGGGTTGAATAATTTTGGACACAACTGTACCTTGCCCCATCCATCGTCCCTTTGATGCGGTGCAGTTGTCCTGTCCCTTTAGCAGAAAAACACCTCCAAAGCAGAATGTTTCCACCACCATGTTTGACAGTTGGGATGGTGTTCTTGGGGTCATAGACAGCATTCCTCGTCCTCCAAACACGGAAAGTTGAGTAGATGTCAAAGAGCTCGATTTTGGTCTCATCTGACCACAACACTTTCAACCAGTCCTCTTCTGCATCATTCAGATTAGAGATGAGCGAAGTATTCAAAAATTTGATTCGACTGATTCGGCGAATTCGTAGAAAAATTTCGATTCGAGTCGAATATATTCGCTGTGAATTTAACTTAAAAAAGGGTGTTTCTAGGCTTCAGAGAGACTTAATATTAGTGCTGAACACTGTACCTTTAATTTAAATGCCCTTGGAGTCTGCTGGGGAAGAGAAATAATACTGTCAGGCAGTATGACATGCAGATGAGTGCCGTCGATCTTAGAATCACCGCACACTTCACTCATTTGGCCAGTCACGGGGCCAAAACCAGAGTGTGGAGCCACAGTGTGGCGGTGGAGGCAGCAGCAATGGGAGGCCATACAGCACCCTATGACAAAAATGGAAACCACCAGCAGTGTGAGGAGACCTGAAAGTGGCACATGGCAGAGTGTGGCGATAGAGACAGCAGCAATGGGAGGCCGTACAGGGACCCATGACACACTCTGGACCTGGCAGCAGCATGAGGAGGCGGTACAGGGGCCCATGGCAGATTACGGGCCTGGCAGCAGCATGAGGAGTCGGTACGGGGGCCCATGGCAGATTACAGGCCTGGCAGCAGCAATGGGAGGCCGTACAGGGACCCATGACACAATCTGGACGTGGCAGCAGCATGGGGAGGCGGTACAGGGGCCCATGACAGATTACGGGCCTGGCAGCAGCATTTGGAGTCGGTACGGGGGCCCATGACACACTCTGGACCTGGCAGCAGTATGAGGAGGCGGTACAGGGGCGCATGACAGATTACGAGCCTGGCAGCAGCAACTTGGACAGGAGGACGTTCAGTTTCTGCACCGTCTGGTGCGTGCTCGCAAACTGTTGTCTCTTGGAAACGGATTCCAAGAAAGACTGCTGACGGAATCCGTGAAGAGGAGTAGCAGGAGAAGGAGCATCTGAACGAGCGGAATATGCCAACAAGCGACAACAGGGGCCCATGGCAGATTAGGGGCCTGGCAGCAGCTATGGGAGGCCCGTAATCTGCCAGCACCCTATGACAAAAAATGGAACCCACCAGCAGTGTGAGGAGACCTGAAAGTGGCACATGGCAGAGTGTGGCGATGGAGACAGCAGCAATGGGAGGCCGTACAGGGACCCATGACAGACTCTGGACCTGGCAGCAGCATGAGGAGGCGGTATATAGGGGCCTATGGCAGATTAGGGGCCTGGCAGCAGCTATGGGAGGCCCGTAATCTGCCAGCACCCTATGTCAAAAAATTCTACACACCAGCAGTGTGTGAGACCTGAAAGTGGCACATGGCAGAGTGTGGCGATGGAGACAGCAGCAATGGGAGGCCGTACAGGGACCCATGAGAGACTCTGGACTTGGCAGCAGCATGAGGAGGCGGTATAGGGGCCCATGGCAGATTAGGGGCCTGGCAGCAGCTATGGGAGGCCCGTAATCTGCCAGCACCCTATGACAAAAAATGGAACACACCAGCAGTGTGAGGAGACCTGAAAGTGGCACATGTTTGGGGCATGATTCATGGCGGATTTAGTCAGTTGTGTCAGGAACTGGTGGTTTGAAATCCAGACTAATCCACGCCTGATTCATTTTCACAAACGTCAGTCTCTCCACACTTTGGGTGGACAGTCGTGTCCTCCGCGGAGTTGCAATACCTCCTGCCGCACTAAACACGCGCTCCGATGCCACGCTACTGGCCGGGCATGACAGCCTTTCAAGGGCAAATTCAGCTAGTTGGGGCCAAAGGTCAAGTTTCGTTGCCCAGTAGTCAAGGGGATTGTCTACCTCGGTTGGCAGGGTGCTGTCCAAGTAGGCCTAAGCCTGTTGTTTGAGGTCCTGCTCCAGGTCCACCTGATGCTGCTGCTGCTGCTGCGGCTGGTTAGTAGTTTCCTCACTGCGCTGGTGAAGAAAGCTACTCATCGACTGCAGACTGAGGCAGCCGCTGCTGGTGGAGCTGCCACTGCTCCTACCACCCCACCCCTCCCCTGCTGCCATGGCAGCGGAACGCGAGCGCACAGGGCCCACAGTGTCTGAGGATGGACGTTGGCGCAGACAGGCAGAGACCAGCTGACTACATAGGTGGTTTTTATAGTACGTTATTTTGGCCTCCCTCTCAGCAGGTGTGAAAAAGGCCACCATTTTTGAACGGTAGCGAGGGTCCAACAAGGTGGACAGCCAAAAGTCATCCCTCTGTCTGATGGTTATTATTCGGCTGTCGCTACGCAAGCAACCGAGCATGCTATGGGCCATTTGTGCCAAGGAATGCGAGGGACTCCCTGCCTCCATCTCCACAGCATACTGCCACGGTGCGTCTGGGTCCTCTGTCTCCTCCTCCTCCTCCTCTACCAGATGCTCCTGCTCCTCCACTCCTGTCCGCTGAGTGGAAAAACCACCCATTTCACTCAATAATTCCTGAGCACAAATGTCCTCCTCTACCTCCTCCTCTTCTTCCTGTCCTGCCCCCACAGGGGTCATGTGGCGTTGAGATCTGTGCGCCACGTCTACCGCACCCTGACCAGCCATTGTTAACAGCATTTGTTCCAGGACGTGCAACAGAGGAATGACGTCGTTCATCCCATAGTCCTGCCGACTCACGAATAGCGTGGCCTCCTCAAAGGGCCTGAGCAAGCGCAGGTGTCACGCATGAGCTGCCAATGGCTGACATCTAAGTTACACAGGGAGTACCTTTATCCGCTTTTAACATCAGGAAATCGGTGATGGCCTTTCGCTGTTCGTAAAGGCGGTCTAACATATGTAGGGTTGAATTCCACCTTGTTGCAACGTCACAGCATGAGGAGTCGGTACGGGGGCCCATGGCAGATTACGTGCCTGGCAGCAGCAATGGGAGGCCCGTAATCTGACAGCACCCTATGTCAAAAAATTCAACACACCAGCAGTGTGAGGAGACCTGAAAGTGGCACATGGCAGAGTGTGGCTATGGAGACAGCAGCAATAGGAGGCCGTACAGGGACCCATGACACACTCTGGACTTGGCAGCAGCATGAGGAGGCGGTATAGGGGCCCATGGCAGATTAGGGGCCTGGCAGCAGCAATGGGAGGCCCGTAATCTGCCAGCACCCTATGTCAAAAAATTCTACACACCAGCAGTGTGAGGAGACCTGAAAGTGGCACATGGCAGAGTGTGGCGATGGAGACAGCAGCAATGGGAGGCCGTACAGGGACCCATGACAGACTCTGGACCTGGCAGCAGCATGAGGAGGCGGTATATAGGGGCCTATGGCAGATTAGGGGCCTGGCAGCAGCTATGGGAGGCCCATAATCTGCCAGCACCCTATGTCAAAAAATTCTACACACCAGCAGTGTGTGAGGAGACCTGAAAGTGGCACATGGCAGAGTGTGGCGATGGAGACAGCAGCAATGGGAGGCCGTACAGGGACCCATGACAGACTCTGGACCTGGCAGCAGCATGAGGAAGCGGTATATAGGGGCCTATGGCAGATTAGGGGCCTGGCAGCAGCTATAGGAGGCTCATAATCTGCCAGCACCCTATGTCAAAAAATTCAACACACCAGCAGTGTGAGGAGACCTGAAAGTGGCACATGGCATGAGACACTGTGGACCTGGCAGCAGCATGAGGAGGCGGTATATAGGGGCCCATGGCAGATTAGGGGCCTGGCAGAAGCTATGGGAGGCCCATAATCTGCCAGCACCCTATGTCAAAAAATTCTACACACCAGCAGTGTGTGAGGAGACCTGAAAGTGGCACATGGCAGAGTGTGGCGATGGAGACAGTAGCAATGGGAGGCCGTACAGGGACCCATGACAGACTCTGGACCTGGCAGCAGCATGAGGAAGCGGTATATAGGGGCCTATGGCAGATTAGGGGCCTGGCAGCAGCTATAGGAGGCCCATAATCTGCCAGCACCCTATGTCAAAAATTTCAACACACCAGCAGTGTGAGGAGACCTGAAAGTGGCACATGGCATGAGACACTGTGGACCTGGCAGCAGCATGAGGAGGCGGTATATAGGGGCCCATGGCAGATTAGGGGCCTGGCAGCAGCTATGGGAGGCCCATAATCTGCCAGCACCCTATGTCAAAAAATTCTACACACCAGCAGTGTGTGAGGAGACCTGAAAGTGGCACATGGCAGAGTGTGGCGATGGAGACAGCAGCAATGGGAGGCCGTACAGGGACCCATGACAGACTCTGGACCTGGCAGCAGCATGAGGAGGCGGTATATAGGGGCCTATGGCAGATTAGGGGCCTGGCAGCAGCTATGGGAGGCCCGTAATCTGCCAGCACCCTATGTCAAAAAATTCTACACACCAGCAGTGTGTGAGACCTGAAAGTGGCACATGGCAGAGTGTGGCGATGGAGACAGCAGCAATGGGAGGCCGTACAGGGACCCATGAGAGACTCTGGACCTGGCAGCAGCATGAGGAAGCGGTATATAGGGGCCTATGGCAGATTAGGGGCCTGGCAGCAGCTATAGGAGGCCCATAATCTGCCAGCACCCTATGTCAAAAAATTCTACACACCAGCAGTGTGTGAGGAGACCTGAAAGTGGCACATGGCAGAGTGTGGCGATGGAGACAGCAGCAATGGGAGGCCGTACAGGGACCCATGACAGACTCTGGACCTGGCAGCAGCATGAGGAGGCGGTATATAGGGGCCTATGGCAGATTAGGGGCCTGGCAGCAGCTATGGGAGGCCCATAATCTGCCAGCACCCTATGTCAAAAAATTCTACACACCAGCAGTGTGTGAGGAGACCTGAAAGTGGCACATGGCAGAGTGTGGCGATGGAGACAGCAGCAATGGGAGGCCGTACAGGGACCCATGACAGACTCTGGACCTGGCAGCAGCATGAGGAAGCGGTATATAGGGGCCTATGGCAGATTAGGGGCCTGGCAGCAGCTATAGGAGGCTCATAATCTGCCAGCACCCTATGTCAAAAAATTCAACACACCAGCAGTGTGAGGAGACCTGAAAGTGGCACATGGCATGAGACACTGTGGACCTGGCAGCAGCATGAGGAGGCGGTATATAGGGGCCCATGGCAGATTAGGGGCCTGGCAGAAGCTATGGGAGGCCCATAATCTGCCAGCACCCTATGTCAAAAAATTCTACACACCAGCAGTGTGTGAGGAGACCTGAAAGTGGCACATGGCAGAGTGTGGCGATGGAGACAGCAGCAATGGGAGGCCGTACAGGGACCCATGACAGACTCTGGACCTGGCAGCAGCATGAGGAAGCGGTATATAGGGGCCTATGGCAGATTAGGGGCCTGGCAGCAGCTATAGGAGGCCCATAATCTGCCAGCACCCTATGTCAAAAATTTCAACACACCAGCAGTGTGAGGAGACCTGAAAGTGGCACATGGCATGAGACACTGTGGACCTGGCAGCAGCATGAGGAGGCGGTATATAGGGGCCCATGGCAGATTAGGGGCCTGGCAGCAGCTATGGGAGGCCCATAATCTGCCAGCACCCTATGTCAAAAAATTCTACACACCAGCAGTGTGTGAGGAGACCTGAAAGTGGCACATGGCAGAGTGTGGCGATGGAGACAGCAGCAATGGGAGGCCGTACAGGGACCCATGACAGACTCTGGACCTGGCAGCAGCATGAGGAGGCGGTATATAGGGGCCTATGGCAGATTAGGGGCCTGGCAGCAGCTATGGGAGGCCCGTAATCTGCCAGCACCCTATGTCAAAAAATTCTACACACCAGCAGTGTGTGAGACCTGAAAGTGGCACATGGCAGAGTGTGGCGATGGAGACAGCAGCAATGGGAGGCCGTACAGGGACCCATGAGAGACTCTGGACCTGGCAGCAGCATGAGGAAGCGGTATATAGGGGCCTATGGCAGATTAGGGGCCTGGCAGCAGCTATAGGAGGCCCATAATCTGCCAGCACCCTATGTCAAAAAATTCTACACACCAGCAGTGTGTGAGGAGACCTGAAAGTGGCACATGGCAGAGTGTGGCGATGGAGACAGCAGCAATGGGAGGCCGTACAGGGACCCATGAGAGACTCTGGACCTGGCAGCAGCATGAGGAAGCGGTATATAGGGGCCTATGGCAGATTAGGGGCCTGGCAGCAGCTATGGGAGGCCCATAATCTGCCAGCACCCTATGTCAAAAAATTCTACACACCAGCAGTGTGTGAGGAGACCTGAAAGTGGCACATGGCAGAGTGTGGCGATGGAGACAGCAGCAATGGGAGGCCGTACAGGGACCCATGACAGACTCTGGACCTGGCAGCAGCATGAGGAGGCGGTATATAGGGGCCTATGGCAGATTAGGGGCCTGGCAGCAGCTATGGGAGGCCCGTAATCTGCCAGCACCCTATGTCAAAAAATTCTACACACCAGCAGTGTGTGAGACCTGAAAGTGGCACATGGCAGAGTGTGGCGATGGAGACAGCAGCAATGGGAGGCCGTACAGGGACCCATGAGAGACTCTGGACCTGGCAGCAGCATGAGGAAGCGGTATATAGGGGCCTATGGCAGATTAGGGGCCTGGCAGCAGCTATAGGAGGCCCATAATCTGCCAGCACCCTATGTCAAAAAATTCTACACACCAGCAGTGTGTGAGGAGACCTGAAAGTGGCACATGGCAGAGTGTGGCGATGGAGACAGCAGCAATGGGAGGCCGTACAGGGACCCATGAGAGACTCTGGACCTGGCAGCAGCATGAGGAAGCGGTATATAGGGGCCTATGGCAGATTAGGGGCCTGGCAGCAGCTATGGGAGGCCCATAATCTGCCAGCACCCTATGTCAAAAAATTCTACACACCAGCAGTGTGTGAGGAGACCTGAAAGTGGCACATGGCAGAGTGTGGCGATGGAGACAGCAGCAATGGGAGGCCGTACAGGGACCCATGACAGACTCTGGACCTGGCAGCAGCATGAGGAAGCGGTATATAGGGGCCTATGGCAGATTAGGGGCCTGGCAGCAGCTATAGGAGGCCCATAATCTGCCAGCACCCTATGTCAAAAAATTCAACACACCAGCAGTGTGAGGAGACCTGAAAGTGGCACATGGCATGAGACACTGTGGACCTGGCAGCAGCATGAGGAGGCGGTATATAGGGGCCCATGGCAGATTAGGGGCCTGGCAGCAGCTATAGGAGGCCCATAATCTGCCAGCACCCTATGTCAAAAAATTCAACACACCAGCAGTGTGTGAGGAGACCTCAAAGTGGCACATGTTTGAGGCATGATTCATGGCGGATTTAGTCAGTTGTGTCAGGAACTGGTGGTTTGAAATCCAGACTAATCCACGCCTGATTCATTTTCACAAACGTGAGTCTCTCCACACTTTGGGTGGACAGTCGTGTCCTCCGCGGAGTTACAATACCTCCTGCCGCACTAAACACGCGCTCCGATGCCACGCTACTGGCCGGGCATGACAGCCTTTCAAGGGCAAATTCAGCTAGTTGGGGCCAAAGGTCAAGTTTCGTTGCCCAGTAGTCAAGGGGATTGTCTACCTCGGTTGGCAGGGTGCTGTCCAAGTAGGCCCAAGCCTGTTGTTTGAGGTCCTGCTCCAGGTCCACCTGATGCTGCTGCTGCTGCTGCGGCTGGTTAGTAGTTTCCTCACTGCGCTGGTGAAGAAAGCTACTCATCATCGACTGCAGACTGAGGCAGCCGCTGCTGGTGGAGCTGCCACTGCTCCTACCACCCCACCCCTCCCCTGCTGCCATGGCAGCGGAACGCGAGCGCACAGGGCCCACAGTGTCTGAGGATGGACGTTGGCGCACAAAGGCAGAGACCAACTGACTACATAGGTGGTTTTTATAGTACGTTATTTTGGCCTCCCTCTCAGCAGGTGTGAAAAAGGCCACCATTTTGGAACGGTAGCGAGGGTCCAACAAGGTGGACAGCCAAAAGTCATCCCTCTGTCTGATGGTTATTATTCGGCTGTCGCTACGCAAGCAACCGAGCATGCTATGGGCCATTTGTGCCAAGGAATGCGAGGGACTCCCTGCCTCCATCTCCACAGCATACTGCCACGGTGCGTCTGGGTCCTCTGTCTCCTCCTCCTCCTCCTCTACCAGATGCTCCTGCTCCTCCACTCCTGTCCGCTGAGTGGAAAAACCACCCATTTCACTCAATAATTCCTGAGCACAAATGTCCTCCTCTACCTCCTCCTCTTCTTCCTGTCCTGCCCCCACAGGGGTCATGTGGCGTTGAGATCTGTGCGCCACGTCTACCGCACCCTGACCAGCCATTGTTAACAGCATTTGTTCAAGGACGTGCAACAGAGGAATGACGTCGTTCATCCCATAGTCCTGCCGACTCACGAATAGCGTGGCCTCCTCAAAGGGCCTGAGCAAGCGGCAGGTGTCACGCATGAGCTGCCAATGGCTGACATCGAAGTTACACAGGGGAGTACCTTTATCCGCTTGTAACATCAGGAAATCGGTGATGGCCTTTCGCTGTTCGTAAAGGCGGTCTAACATGTGTAGGGTTGAATTCCACCTTGTTGCAACGTCGCAGATCAGGCGATGCTGTGGAATTCCGTTCTGCCGCTGCAGCTCAAGGAGGGTGTGCTTTGCGGTGTAGGAATGGCTGAAATGCATGCAAAGTTTACGTGACATTTTAAGGATGTCTTGCAGTGGGATGGTGGATTTTAAGAACCGCTTGACAACCAGATTCAACACGTGAGCCATGCATGGCGCATGGCACAACCTTCCTTGACGCAGAGCAGACACCATGTTCTTTCCGTTGTCGGTCAACATGGTTCCGATTTTCAGTTTGCGCGGAGACAGCCATCTGTCGATTTCTCTGTTCATTACACTCAGAAGTTCCTCCCCTGTGTGACTACGTTCGCCAAGGCATACCAGGTGCAGAACAGCGTGACACCGTTGCGCCCTGCACATGTGATATGCCGGTCGGGTAATGGGACTTGGCACGGGGGTGGCGGCTGAGGACACGGCGGAAGAAGAGGTGGTAGAGGCGGACATCTTTGCCGGACCAAGGACGTGCAAACGTGGAGGCAAAAGCGGCGTGACCTGTCCAAGTTGCTGGTGCGGCTGTGACGGCACCACGTTCACCCAGTGGGCCGTAAATGACATGTACTGTCCCTGACCATAGTTACAGCTCCACACGTCGGCGCTGCCGTGCACTTTGGCAGAGACCGACATGCTCAAAGACTGGCCCACCATGTCTTCTACATGTGAATGCAGGGCTGGCACTGCCTTTTTGGCGAAGAAATGACGGCTTGGCACTCTCCACCGCGGCGCGGCACAAGCCATCATTTCTCTGAAAGGTGCTGAGTCCACCACTTGGAAAGGGAGGGACTGCAGCACCAGCAACTTGGACAGGAGGACGTTCAGCTTTTGCACCGTCGGGTGCGTGCTCGCAAACTGTTGTCTCTTGGAAACGGATTCCAAGAAAGACTGCTGACGGAATCCGTGAAGAGGAGTAGCAGGAGAAGGAGCATCTGAACGAGCGGAAGATGCCAACGAGCGACAACTCCCCTCAGCAGAGGTGTTGGAGCCTTGACTGGCTGATGGAGGGCGATTGACGTCGGGTGACGGAGCAAGTAACGGAGCGGGTGATGGAGCGGGGGCTGGGGCGGGCAGAACCGCCGTATCTTTATCACGGTTTTCCCAGGCCACCAAATGGCGACGCTGCATATGCTGCCGCAACGCTGTAGTCCCAACATGGGCCCCCTGGCCACGCTTGACTTTCTGGCCACATAGTCGACATACGGCTACGTTTACTTCCTCGGGCGGCTTGACGAAAAATTGACACACCGCCGAGTAGGAAACTTTGCCCCCGATACTCCTCACTGGCTGACTGCTGCTTCCTCCGTGCACACCGGCACCACTACTGGCCGTGGTGGTAGGCTGCAGTGGAGCTGGTGCTCTACTCCGTGGACGTTTGGCTCCACTGACACTGCTGCGACCCTGCTGCTGTCTCCTGGGCAACCCACCGACTGTTTTGCTCGCTGCCAAGCTGCCACCCTCTTCTCCTGATGATGCGGAAGAAATTGCCTGATGACGACGAGGCTGCCAAGTGCGATCAACCTCCTCATCATCAAGTAGGGTCTCCGCCTCACTACTAGCCCCCTCGGCTGCGTCTGGGTCAGGAGACAGACCTGTCTCTAGACCGGCTACCGAGCCACTCTCCTCGCCACTACTTCTTCGCCTGGCTGCTGAAAAGGCGGATGTCTCCCCCCGTTCCTGACCGCCCTCTGTTAGCTCTTCCTCACTGTACAGTGGGGCTGAGCCCACAGCATGCGATACTTCGCTTGGTGAGGGAACACCAAAGGACAGGGGCAGGTAGAGGACACATGATTTCAGTGGGCTTGGTCCCGGGCCATGCCAACTAACGGTTGTGTCTGACGTACCCACCGACCGTTGGCTGTAGGTGTCAGAGGTGACCTGGGAAGAGGAAGACGACCGAGCCAACCAATCGACGACGGCAGGGTTGTCGGTGGAGACACGACCGCTGGATGACACCGGGAGCACTGGCCTCTGGCTGCGAATAGTGCTGCCTCGACCCCTTCCTCTGCTGCCACGTCTGCTCGCTCCTAAAACATTGCCTCCTCTGCCACTCCTCTGCATGTTGTCTGACATACTCTTTAATTCAACGATTCTGTGTCCCTGAGTAACAATTCTGTGTCCCTGAGTAACAATTCTGTGTCTGTGCGAGTAACAATTCTGTGGCCCTAAGTAACAGTTCTGTGGCCCTCAGTAACAATTCTGTGTCCCTGATTAACGTTTCTGTGGCCCCAAGTAACAGTTCTGTGGCCCTCAGTAACAATTCTGTGTCTGTGCGAGTAACAATTCTGTGTCTGTGCGAGTAACAATTCTGTGGCCCTAAGTAAAGTTTCTGTGGCCCTAAGTAACAATTCTCTGGCACTCAGTAACAATTCTGTCTGTCCCTGAGTAACAATTCTCTGGCACTCAGTAACAATTCTGTCTGTCCCTGAGTAAAAATTCTGTGGCCCTAAGTAAAGTTTCTGGGGCCCTGAGTAACAATTATCTGGCACTCAGTAACAATTCTGTCTGTCCCTGAGTAACAATTCTCTGGCACTCAGTAACAATTCTGTCTGTCCCTGAGTAAAAATTCTCTGGCCCTAAGTAAAGTTTCTGTGGCCCTGAGTAACAATTCTCTGGCACTCCGTAACAATTCTGTCTGTCCCTGAGTAACAATTCTCTGGCACTCAGTAACAATTCTGTCTGTCCCTGAGTAAAAATTCTGTGGCCCTAATTAAAGTTTCTGTGGCCCTAAGTAACAATTCTCTGGCACTCAGTAACAATTCTGTCTGTCCCTGAGTAACAATTCTCTGGCACTCGGTAACAATTCTGTCTGTCCCTGAGTAACAATTCTCTGGCACTCAGTAACAATTCTGTCTGTCCCTGAGTAAAAATTCTGTGGCCCTAATTAAAGTTTCTGTGGCCCTAAGTAACAATTCTCTGGCACTCAGTAACAATTCTGTCTGTCCCTGAGTAACAATTCTCTGGCACTCGGTAACAATTCTGTCTGTCCCTGAGTAACAATTCTCTGGCACTCAGTAACAATTCTGTCTGTCCCTGAGTAAAAATTCTGTGGCCCTAATTAAAGTTTCTGTGGCCCTAAGTAACAATTCTCTGGCACTCAGTAACAATTCTGTCTGTCCCTGAGTAACAATTCTCTGGCACTCCGTAACAATTCTGTCTGTCCCTGAGTAACAATTCTCTGGCACTCAGTAACAATTCTGTCTGTCCCTGAGTAAAAATTCTGTGGCCCTAAGTAAAGTTTCTGTGGCCCTGAGTAACAATTCTCTGGCACTCCGTAACAATTCTGTCTGTCCCTGAGTATGAATTCCGTGGCCCTAACTAGCGTTTCTTTGTCCCTAAGTAAAGTTTCTGTGGCCCTCAGTAACAGTTCTGTGTCTGTGCGAGTAACAATTCTGTGTCTGTGCGAGTAACAATTCTGTGGCCCTAAGTAAAGTTTCTGTGGCCCTAAGTAACAATTCTCTGGCACTCCGTAACAATTCTGTCTGTCCCTGAGTAACAATTCTCTGGCACTCAGTAACAATTCTGTCTGTCCCTGAGTAAAAATTCTGTGGCCCTAAGTAAAGTTTCTGTGGCCCTGAGTAACAATTCTCTGGCACTCCGTAACAATTCTGTCTGTCCCTGAGTAACAATTCTCTGGCACTCAGTAACAATTCTGTCTGTCCCTGAGTAAAAATTCTGTGACCCTAAGTAAAGTTTCTGTGGCCCAGAGTAACAATTCTCTGGCACTCCGTAACAATTCTGTCTGTCCCTGAGTATGAATTCTGTGGCCCTGACTAGCGTTTCTTTGTCCCTAAGTAACAGTTCTGTGGCCCTGAGTAACAATTCTGTGTCTGTGCGAGTAACAATTCTGTGGCCCTAAGTAACAGTTCTGTGGCCCTCAGTAACAGTTCTGTGTCTGTGCGAGTAACAATTCTGTGTCTGTGCGAGTAACAATTCTGTGGCCCTAAGTAACAGTTCTGTGGCCTTCAGTAACAATTCTGTGTCTGTGCGAGTAACAATTCTGTGTCTGTGCGAGTAACAATTCTGTGGCCCTAAGTAAAGTTTCTGTGGCCCTAAGTAACAATTCTCTGGCACTCAGTAACAATTCTGTCTGTCCCTGAGTAACAATTCTCTGGCACTCAGTAACAATTCTGTCTGTCCCTGAGTAAAAATTCTGTGGCCCTAAGTAAAGTTTCTGGGGCCCTGAGTAACAATTCTCTGGCACTCAGTAACAATTCTGTCTGTCCCTGAGTAACAATTCTCTGGCACTCAGTAACAATTCTGTCTGTCCCTGAGTAAAAATTCTGTGGCCCTAAGTAAAGTTTCTGTGGCCCTAAGTAACAATTCTCTGGCACTCAGTAACAATTCTGTCTGTCCCTGAGTAACAATTCTCTGGCACTCAGTAACAATTCTGTCTGTCCCTGAGTAAAAATTCTGTGGCCCTAATTAAAGTTTCTGTGGCCCTAAGTAACAATTCTCTGGCACTCAGTAACAATTCTGTCTGTCCCTGAGTAACAATTCTCTGACACTCCGTAACAATTCTGTCTGTCCCTGAGTAACAATTCTCTGGCACTCAGTAACAATTCTGTCTGTCCCTGAGTAAAAATTCTGTGGCCCTAAGTAAAGTTTCTGTGGCCCTGAGTAACAATTCTCTGGCACTCCGTAACAATTCTGTCTGTCCCTGAGTATGAATTCCGTGGCCCTAACTAGCGTTTCTTTGTCCCTAAGTAAAGTTTCTGTGGCCCTCAGTAACAGTTCTGTGTCTGTGCGAGTAACAATTCTGTGTCTGTGCGAGTAACAATTCTGTGGCCCTAAGTAAAGTTTCTGTGGCCCTAAGTAACAATTCTCTGGCACTCCGTAACAATTCTGTCTGTCCCTGAGTAACAATTCTCTGGCACTCAGTAACAATTCTGTCTGTCCCTGAGTAAAAATTCTGTGTCCCTAAGTAAAGTTTCTGTGGCCCTGAGTAACAATTCTCTGGCACTCCGTAACAATTCTGTCTGTCCCTGAGTAACAATTCTCTGGCACTCAGTAACAATTCTGTCTGTCCCTGAGTAAAAATTCTGTGGCCCTAAGTAAAGTTTCTGTGGCCCAGAGTAACAATTCTCTGGCACTCCGTAACAATTCTGTCTGTCCCTGAGTATGAATTCTGTGGCCCTAACTAGCGTTTCTTTGTCCCTAAGTAACAGTTCTGTGGCCCTGAGTAACAATTCTGTGTCTGTGCGAGTAACAATTCTGTGGCCCTAAGTAACAGTTCTGTGGCCCTCAGTAACAGTTCTGTGTCTGTGCGAGTAACAATTCTGTGTCTGTGCGAGTAACAATTCTGTGGCCCTAAGTAACAGTTCTGTGGCCTTCAGTAACAATTCTGTGTCTGTGCGAGTAACAATTCTGTGTCTGTGCGAGTAACAATTCTGTGGCCCTAAGTAAAGTTTCTGTGGCCCTAAGTAACAATTCTCTGGCACTCAGTAACAATTCTGTCTGTCCCTGAGTAACAATTCTCTGGCACTCAGTAACAATTCTGTCTGTCCCTGAGTAAAAATTCTGTGGCCCTAAGTAAAGTTTCTGTGGCCCTAAGTAACAATTCTCTGGCACTCAGTAACAATTCTGTCTGTCCCTGAGTAACAATTCTCTGGCACTGAGTAACAATTCTGTCTGTCCCTGAGTAAAAATTCTGTGGCCCTAATTAAAGTTTCTGTGGCCCTAAGTAACAATTCTCTGGCACTCAGTAACAATTCTGTCTGTCCCTGAGTAACAATTCTCTGGCACTCAGTAACAATTCTATCTGTCCCTGAGTAACAATTCTGTGGCCCTAATAACGTTTCTGTGGCCCTAAGTAACAATTCTCTGGCACTGAGTAACAATTCTGTCTGTCCCTGATTATGAATTCTGTGGCCCTAACTAGCGTTTCTTTGTCCCTAAATAACGATTCTGTGGCCCTCATTAACAAGTCTGTGTCCCTGAGTAATGGTTCTCTGTCCCTAAGTAACTTTTCTCTGTCCCCAATTATCGTTTCTGTGGCCCTAACTCTGTCCCTGTCCCTAGTACAGAGCGGTCTGCCTCTGTTCAATAACTGCAGGCAAATGAAGAATTCCAAAATGGCCGCTATTTATAGCTCGACCATTACACAGTGCTGGCTGGCTGGCTGCTGATAGGCTGATGCGATCACATGTAGTTGAGGAATGCATTATGGGTCAGCGCGCCTTGTCTGCGCGCCTTCCCAGACATCCCCGCTCCGTCGCCGCACATGTCAGCCGCCATTTTCTGAAAAATTTCGATTCGCGCGTCCGAATTAGGCTATTTTTCGGATTCGGCACGAATCGAAATTTTTCCGATATTCGACTCGAATTCCACTTCGGATACTTCGATTCGCTCATCTCTAATTCAGATGTTCAGGGCAGATTTCAGACGGGCCAGGACGTGCTTTCTTGAGCAGAGGGACCTTGCGGGCACTGCAGGATTTCAATCCTTGTCGGTCTAGTGTGTTACCAATTGTTTTCTTGGTGACTGTGGTCCCAGTTGCCTGGAGATCATTGACAAGATCCTCACATGTAGTTCTGGGATGATTCCTCACTGTTCTCATGATCATTAACACTCCACGAGGTGAGATCTTGCATGGTGCACTAGACCTAGGGCGACTGACAGTTGTTTTGTGTTTCTTCCATTTGCGAATGATTGTACCAACTGTTGTCACCTTCTCACCAAGCTGCTTGGCGATAGTTTGGTAGCCCAGTCCAGCCTTTTGTAGGTCTACAATCTTGTCCCTGACATCCTTGGACAGCTCTTTGGTCTTTGCCATTGTGGAGAGTTTGGAATCTGATTGTTTGATTGCTCCTGTGGACAGGTGTCTTTTATACAGGTAACAACATGAGATTAGCAGCACTCCCTTTAAGAGACTGCTTCTAATCTCAGCTTGTTACCTGTATGAAAGACACCTGGTAGCCAGAAATCCTGCTGAATAATAGGGGATCAAATACTTATTTCCCTCATGAACATGCAAATCAGTGCATCATTTGTTAGACATGCATTTCTTTTGAATTTTTTGTTGTTATTCTGTCTCTCAGTGTTACAATACACCTACCATTCGATTTTTAGACTGATCAATTCTTTGTGAGTGGGCAAACATTCAAAATAAGCAGGGGATCAAATACTTATTTCCTTCACTGTATAAATGATTTACCAAATAATAATGTTTCATGTGATTACCGTATTTTCTGGCGTATAAGGCGACCCCCTACTTTTCCTGTTAAAATATAGGGTTTGGGCTATACTCGCCGTATAAGACTACCCCTCTTCCAACACACCAAATAAAAATTCAAAAACATCAGATTTGATTTCAATATGGTATGGTATTTCAGTATGGTATTCCAATGATGGGGTGCTATTCCTCCCACTGACACCAATGATGGGGCATGATTCCTCGCTCTGACACCAATGATGGGGCACTATTCCTCCCACTGACACCAATGATGGTGCCCCATCATTAGTGTCAGTGTGTGAGGAATAGTGACCCATCATTAGTGTCAGTGGGAGGAATAGTACTCCATCAATTTCAGTGGGAAGAATCGTGCCCCATCATTGGTGTCAGTGGGAGGAATAGTGCTCCATCATTGGTGTCAGAGCGAGGAATCGTGCCCCATCATTAATGTCAGAGCAACGAATTGTGCCCCATCATTGGTGTCAGTGGGAGGAATAGCTCCCCATCAATGGTGTCAGTGGGAGGAATCGTGCCCCATCATTGGTATCAGTGGGAGGAATAGTGCCCCATCATTGGTATCAGTGGCGGGAATAGTGCCCCATCATTGGTATCAGTGGGAGGAATAGTGCTCCATCATTGCTGTCAGTGGGAGGAATAGTGCCCCATCATTGGTATCAGTGGGAGGAATAGTGCCCCATCATTAGTATCAGTGGCGGGAATAGTGCCCCATCATTGGTATCAGTGGGAGGAATAGTGCCCCATCATTAGTATCAGTGGGGGGAATAGTGCCCCATCTTTGGTGTCAATGGGAGGAATAGTACCACATCATTGGTGTCAGTAGGGGAAGGAATAGTGTTCCATCATTGGTGTCAGTGAGGGGTGGAATAGTGCCCCATCGGTGTCAGTGGGGGGAGGGAGAATAGTGCCCCATCGTTGGTGTCAGTGGGGGTAGGAATAGTGCCCCATAGCTGGTGTCAGTGGGAGGAATAATGCCACATCATTAATATCAGTGACACCAATGATGTGGCACTATTCCTCCCACTGACACCAATGACACTTGCTGACCCCTGTTCCAGTATGGTGCTGCTGCAGCCAGCATATGTGGTTGCAGCAGCACCTCTGCACGGCACACTTACCGGCCGCTCCCTCACTCGATTTTCGCAGGGCCGCTCGGCTCCTCGCCAGTGATTGGTCGCCTGTGTGCCTTTCCTGAGCTACAGTTCTGGCAGCCAATCACTGGTGAGGAGGCGAAGCCGAGTGGCCGCGCGAACATCAAGCGGCCGAACTGAATGAAGGAGCAGCCGCACTTCCTGGACTGGATCGTCGTGGGACTGGGACCGGAGCCAGGTAAGAAACAGCAGCCCCCTGCCCACCCCTGCACTTAGTGTCCCTTCCGTTGGAAGGGGGGGTGGCGGCGGCACCGCGCCGCCTCCCTAAAAAGTGCCGCCCTGACACCAAGTGTCAGCATGCCGTATATACCGGTGTATAAGACGACCCCCGACTTTTGAGAAGATTTTCAAGGGTTAAAAAGTCGTCTTATACGCCGGAAAATACAGTATATCATTGTTTGTGTTGTACATAATTTAAAGTCCCATGGGAATTTTTTTTTACATACTAATGTAATGATGTACTGCAGCTTCTTTACAGACTATCCCTGCCCACATGCACTACATTGATACCAGGCTGCATGCGTTTTTCACTGGGCATATTTCCTAACTGATGTTGACTGTGCTGGTCCTAGCAGTTATATGAGTAATTCAATTGCATATTTGTTTATTTCCTATGTTGCTTCACTAAGTTAACCACTTGCCCTCCAGAAGGTTTTAACTTCTTCGTGACCAGACCATTTTTGCTATTCAGCACTGTGCTACTAGTAATTGTTTGATCTTGCAACACTGTACCAAATTAAATTTATATAATTTTTTTACACACAGCTAGAGATTTCTTTTGGTGGTATTTGATCCCCACTGGGATTTTTAAATTTGTATGTAGCACTACCCTCTTGAGGGTCACTATGTTTCTGGGACCCCCTAAGCTGCGCACAGCCAGGCAATATGCATTTTCCACATTTGCATCCACAGTCAGTGAACAGTCCATGAGCTTGGTGTTTGTTATATTTTAGGGGAAATAACTTGGATAAGGTAGCAGGGATTATGGGATGCCCAATTTGACTGAATTGATGCTCAGGGACAACTTCCTTCCTATTTATATAAACATATCCTAGAATTTTCTTCTCCTTGAATACGATCAGTCTTTACGGATCATCAGCAACAGCCTCTTATGGGCTAGGGACTCTCAGCCTCTCTGAAAGTTAGCTTAGATTGTTGCAACTACATGCAGAAGTATCTCTTCACTCCTGTAGAACTGCTCCCCTTGTAAAACCCTGGGTGCAGTGGTGTATTTTGCATCTGTGCTGCCCTAGGCAACACAAAAATTGGGCTCCCTGCGCCACCCCCCAAGAGAGGGGAAAAAAGAGGAGAGGGGGGGGAGAGGAGAGAGAGAGGGGGGAAGAGGAGAGAGAGAGGGGGAAAAGGAGGAAAGAGAGAGGGAGGAAAGAGGAGAGAGGGGGGGGGAAGAGGAGAGAGAGGGGGGGAAGAGGAGAGGGGGGAGAGGAGAGAGAGAGAGGGGGGAAGAGGAGAGAGGGAGAGGGGAGGAGAGAGGGAGAGAGGGGAAATAGGAGGGGGAAGGAGAGAGAGGGGAGAGAGGAAAGCGAGGGGGGAACAGGAGAGAAAGAAAAAGGAGAGAGGTGGGGAAAAAGAGGGGAGAGAGAGGGGGAAAAGGAGAGAGAGAGGGAAAAAGAGGGGAGAGAGGGGAAAAAGAGCGGAGGGGGGAGAGAGCGGGGAAAAAAAGGAGAGAGAGAGAGCGGGGCTGGGAGAGAGAGGGGAGAGGAGAGAGGGAGCGAGGGGGAGAGAGGGGGGGAGAGGAGAGAGAGGGGGGAGAGAGGGGGAAGAGGAGAGAGAGGGGGGGAGAGGAGAGAGGGGGAAGAGGAGAGAGAGAGGGGGAAAAAAGAGGAGTGAGAGAGAGGGGAAAAAGAGGATCGAGAGAGTGGGGAAAGAGGCAAGAGAGAGGGAGAAAAAGAGGAGAGAGAGGGGGGGGGGGGAAAAGAGGAGAGAGGGGAAAAAAGAGGAGAGGGGGAGGAGAGAGAGAGGGGGGAAGAGGAGAGAGAGGGGAAAAAAGAAGAGCGAGAGAGGGGGGAAAAGAGGAGAAAGAGAGGGGAAAAAAGAGGAGAGAGGAGGAAAAAAAGAGGAAGGGGGGAGGGAAGAGGAGAGAGAGTGTAAAAAAAGAGGATTGAGAGAGAGGGGAAAAAAGAGGGGAGAGAGAAAAAAGAGAAAGGAAAAAAAGAGAGAAAGGGGGGAGAGAGAGAGAGAGAAAGGGAGAGAGAGAGGGAGAAAGAAGAGAGGGGGAAAAGAAAAAGAAAGCTGTAGAAAGAGAAGGTGCTTCTTAACTCCTCATAGGGCTGTGCTGTGCATGGATTTCTGCTCTACGGCTCCTTGGTGATCTCGCTGCAGGCAGACCCAGAGGGAGGTGGGGTGGGGCTGGAGCATGGGGGGAAAAAAATCAGTGAAGAGGAGCCCTTAAAAATGGGGCTCTAGGCAAACGCCTTGTTTGCCTCGCGGTAAATACGCCCTTGCCTGGGTGTGCTAATGTTTTCACTCTGTCCTCCTTGCTCCCAGGCACTGATCTTGTTCATACCGTGATGCTGAATAAATCCTCCCGAGTCAGCCCGAGCCCATGTCCCCTAGCTCTAGTCTTTCAAATAATACACTATAATGTTTATTGCAAGGGAAAACCTCATCTTGTCTCCTTTTTCATACTGTATTCTAACCAAGTTGCTTACATTTGGTGCTTCCACTGAAGGATATTTGCAGGTATTGTTTTTCAGAAAATATGTTCTAATTGTTGCAAAATAAAATCTGACTTGTCACTTTCTTTTTTGCTGCCTATTCAAAGTGCTCTCATACGATCCTGATGCTAGTCAATGTCTACCAAACACATACTTTACCTGAAGTTAATATTTTTATTATTTTGGAAATGCAAGGATGGGAGAGGAATGTGAGGATTTGTTTTTGAAGTGTTTTTGTGTACTTCTGTTTTGACATTTTACTAAAATGTAGGAGCCACTAAATAGGAAAGGCACTCTGTTGATTGCCTCAACCTTTTAAAAAAAAAAAACCTTATCCACTTTAACATACTAGGTTGCGTGTGCAAACATACAATATCACAGGAAATCACTGAAGGTTATACTTAGTACCTAGTAGCAGGAGCGTATCTGCCGTGAGGCAAACAAGGAGTTTGCCTAGGGCGGCAGTTTTCAGGGGGGCGGCGCCACCCCCAGGCTGATGGGACAAGGGATCAGGGCTTGGCAGGATGGGAGATCTCAGCATGGCTCGGGCGGGAGGCAGGA